>NC_083768.1:45983810-46283810 GCF_963514075.1 Conger conger
CTACAGTCTGACAAATGAGGCCACAACACTGTTCATATGGTCCAGTTGCCATACCTCTGATGTGCAGTCTTCAGCTGTTGTGGACACCTCACTTTCAGGCTGAAACAGAAAAGGGTATTTGTTTATTATCCACATGAATACTATTAATACAAGTTATTTTTATTCAATTCAGGGTGAAAATGTGCTTCTATCGTATACTTTGGTAGGAATTAATGTGAGTAATTATTCATGCATAAATCAAGTGCCATTTCACAAAGATTTCAACAGTGGACAGTGACCATGGTGAAGCAATAAGCCAAGCCAAGGAATAGACCGGCCTGTATTCAATCAACAATTGTCCTTAACTGATTTAAAAATGTTACTGTACAGTCTGAACAAACAGAGATAAAGCCACACATGGTTCCAAGGCATTCGGAAGGTTCATACAGCTAATGTACCTGAAATTTAGTGGACAAATTGATCATTGCACTTGTACTTCTAGTTCCCAACTGCCTTTAAAAAGCCTTGACATGCACCCTGTCTCTCACAGACCACATTCAGAATCGGCTGTTTAGGATGGTGCCAACTTGTCTCGTTTTATGCTACTTTCTTTATAGTTTGAAATGGCCCTTATGCAATGGACATATCTACAGTTTCTAATAAGGCAGACCAGCCTACTAAGGTTACACAGATTTTAATAAGCTCCAGCTCTTTAACTTTTTTTTCTGATAACAGCTAAATGCATACATAAACTTTTCACTCTAGTTTTGTTCTGTAACCTAAATGCCCAAAAGAAAATGCAGCTCATAAGATGTACATTTAAGTGCATCGGGGCCTGTTGTTGTCCTTCTTACAAGACGCAATATCAGCTATTGACATACAGAACCGAACACCGTTTAAATGCATCTTCAAGTTATGCAGTGAGTAACATAACAGTGAGTCATGGGATAGAAATTCCGGGCAATTTCCATGTCAATGTGTTGACATGGGATGGGGTGAGCTTAAAGAAATGTACAACAACAGACCCAGGCACACACTTAAATGCACTGCACATCTAATGACCAATGATCTTTCAGAAGCTCAGCATGCAACCCAAGTCAGAATTGCCACTGCGTATCGCAAGTTATAACGTGCAAATGGCAGATACACATACACTTTGTGTTTTTGTACTTTCTAGAGAAATGCTCTGTTCATCATAACAAATAAAATCATTTCTGATTGGTTAGTTGGTTAAAACAAGACTGACCAAGATCTACGCACACCAACGGCGATTGGCTGCCATGCAAGGCGCCGACCAGCTTGTCAGGAGCATTTGGGGGTTAGGTGTCTTGCTCAGGGACACTTCGACACAGCCCGGGCGGGGGATCGAACCGGCAACCCTCCGACTGCCAGACAACTGCTCTTACTGCCTGAGCCATGTCGCCCCATATATAATATAGCATATCCTGTGCAACAGCATTTGCATGGGACTTAACAATAAATTTTGTCAGTCAGTCTAAAACAATTTTGCTTTCAAGCAATATATGACCTCAAAGCTAAAGGCTACAGAAGTAATCTCGAAACACCTCAATTAAAACACAAGAAATAAAGGTTTACTTCAAAATAAATTCTGGAATAGGTCAATTTTCACCCAAAGGTAGAAATGCATAATAAATTGCAATCACATAAATACATGTTGGTTGATTAAAAGAAGAATATAAATGAAACAAATTGCCCAGACTACATTCGGCAATGTTAATGGTAAAAGTAATCAATTTTCGTCCATCAGTTCATTCTGCAATGCCGTTTATGGGATTTTGTTCTAACTATTATATAGCCATTATTGTATTTATACGCATTGTGGTCATGGGTGGAAGGGGGGAAGCTTTCATCTTCTCAAATTCAGAAATGTAGCTAATGGCAACTGCATAATTCTCAATAATCTATTATATATTTGACAATTGTTTTCTCCTTTTTAATTTGTTTGTACTCATGCTCTTTGATAAAACAAAAGTGCATTGCTTACCTGCTCATCCTACATTTCTAAGAAATGAATAATAAACAGACACACACCCATGTTCAAAGGAATACATTTAAATGTTTTACTTTATGTTTCAATCGGTGCAAAATAATAGTTAATAAAAGTCTAGTTAAACAGTACCCTCTTTCTCAAGCATGTAAATGGAAGCTGTGTTATTGGGAAGAAAGGGTAATCCAGGTCATATACTGCTGCATTCAGAGGGGGCAGTACTTACTATGAACATAATTTAAAATGTATTACATTTAAAAGCATTTAAAACCAATAAGGTTGATTGATAGAATTTGAGGTTATATACTATCATTTTATTCTATTCCGTGGTGTTATTATGATTGGTTTTATTCAGATTTAAAATTGAGCTACACTGCAGAGCATTTCATGAGTGAAATCAGTTCAATTGTGGGGTGCAAATAATACCCTTAAGCTAATATGCTAGTTAGCCTAGCACATTGTGATGAGATGAACTGACCAACAGCAACTTATTAGGGATGGCAAACATTCTGCCTGCAATGTAATCACAAACGTGAAACAAAATTGATGTCTGGGCTCACTTTTAACAGGCAATTTAACAAAGAAATATCGACAATTTGAAAGAATTCAACAGTTCAAAAGATTATATTAATTTGAGTGTTTGTGCCTGCACATTGCACCAACATCGAACCACACTGAAGGAATTGACACGTATCTTATCACAAGAAAAGCTCATAGTGAAATGTGGTAGGTAATCAGTCATGATTTATTCCTATTTTTTGTACGTATGCTGTAAACTTTACAGCTCCCATGCGGAGCATCCCAGCTGCTAGAAAGCCTTCCACTGCTGTGGCTTTTCTCCTGGCTAGGACAATGTTTTCTGGTGGCTAGACCCAGTAAACTTAGTTTGAACAACAAGATTTTTTACAGATCTTCACCAAAATCTTGTCTATAGTGTGCATTTTAGTTTTAAGAATGGGTTTTTTTTTTTTTTTTATTACGGCGAAAAAAAGTGACATGCCTAAGAACCTGTGACACTTGGCCCCCAAATAATCCCAATTTGGGTCCTATGCACCCTTGGTGCTTGGCCCTCTAATATTCTGAGCAAAATCTAGAGGGGTCCGACACACACTTGGTGTTTGGAACCTTAAAAACGGGTTTTGTGTTCCGTTTCCCTTTGTTTGCTATTACATTTTATCAAAGGATCATTCAGTGTGACAAATAAGCAATAATAGAGGACATCAGTAAGGGAAGAAATACTTTTTCATGGCACTGTATACATAGGTCAGTGATTCACAAATTCGATCCTGAAGGCCCCCTATGCATGCTCGTTTTTGTTCCAACCACAATTGCAATCCCAGAAAATTAACAAACTGCTATTTCTTTTGAATGATCTGATATTGATGTTTTGAGGGATTATTCACCCTCTTAGGCCTATTATCTATTGTCAGAAATAGAAAAAAAGCCATGAAGAATAACGTTCTCATATTTATTCTTACTGTGCTAATTGATAAGTAATTGATAAGTAATTAGCACAATAATCTTCTTTTACTGATCAAATTAAAGACAAATTAATAGCTCCTAATTGGTGAAATTGTGGACAGCTAGCAAACAAAACCAACCAACAGGCAGTACAGTACATTACATTACATTAGTACAGTACATTAAAAAACAAAGGGAAAAATAATTAAAGACATGAAACGCATGTGTTCAGCAACTTAACTAGGAGCATATTGATTAACCTTTTGATGTTTTTATAAAATAGTACAATAAGCACAAAAACAAACATGTCCGACAAAAAGTGACTTAACGAGTAAGTAAATAACCCTTCTGAACATGAAAAGCACATACTTCAGGAAATTTAACAGCTTGTTAACAGTTCTAGGATTTCCACTGAGGTTGGAACGAAAACCAGCATACACGGGACCAAGTTTGGGAATCGCTGATATAGCTTTCGCCAGGTTTTACTGAACTTCTGTACCTCTATGGTGAAGACCTGGTCATGTTTGACCGTTTCTCCACTGCGCAGCTTTCTGCTGATGGTGAACTCAGTGACAGGGGAGTTGGCTCTGCTCCCTGTCTTCTCCTGGCCCAACGGCTGGTCACACTCCTCCTCATCCCGCGTGCGGCCTGGGCCCTGGGCCCCTACCGTTCTCCTCTTTTTCTTGCTTTTCTTCTGCCCATCTGCCTCTGCTTTCCTCTGCCGGTATTCAGCAAGCTGGAACACACAATTCACCCGGCTTTAGTCCTAGCCTGGAAAAAGGCCTAATAATAATAATAACAAGAACAACAATAATAATAATGGCTTGCAATTATATAGCCCATTTTACTCACAGCGCATTACAGTGGTGAAGGTAAAATACCATTAGTAAGTACTAGCTTTAAAGCAAAATCCAATTGCCTTTGTCAATATCTGGTGAACACCTCCTTGCGAAAATTGCCACTACAAATCCTACTTGTTGGGGTTATTGTAAAATTGCAGTGGCCATGGCACGGGGTGTTATTTTGGGAGGCCCAAACGTATGCCTTTTCTTGCATCCAGATTTGTCATGCTGAGCACAACGCTTAGCTAGGCATTTCCAATTTGAGCTTGCCTGCACAAAAGTGGCAAAAGCATCATTTATATATTACAAATAGAAAGGAATTGCCAGTAGATAGTGACGGAGATGTTACCCAGATAACCCTGCCACTGAAAACCTGGCACAGGCTTTCCATATTCTGAGCCATCTGTGCAAAAAAGTACTAAAACAACAACATCAGCTGAGAATTCACAGCTTCAGGTTTCCTGGACCTTTAAGCTAAAGAATAGCCCTCAAATGAATTCATTATTTCTTCTAAAAGTACAAGCCTAGGGTGCCATATGGGCCATGTACAGACACTTTGCATACATTTGATATCTTGGAAGTGCTTTGCGTGTATAATATAATCAGGTGTCAAAAAATATTTATCTCTTTCCATTTTGAAGATATGGGGCTTATGTTTTGTTCACAAGAAGCCATTTTTCAAGGGGCCATATCTTGAAAAGTAAACACATTGTTGCTGTCTGTTTCTTTATTGTGTGTAAGTTATTACACCGAAAAATACAATTAAGTAAATGTATGCATATTTATACATATTTTAATTCCACTGAAAAGGGGCGCCAGAAGTGTGCAACCATCCTCAACTTTGGATAGATTACCTTTCATGAAAAAATGTGTCATGGTGTCTTGATGGGTTCGGCTTCTAAGGCAGTTTCAAAAACCATAACCTCATGAATTAATATACAGTATACTGCACCAAACAAGAGAAGATTGAATAGTACTAAAAATATTTTAATATTTAATATTTACAATTATCTAGGCAACAAAATCATCATGTTAATCACAAAATGCGTTTACTTCTTGAAATGTGACGCCTTGAAAACAGCTTCTTGTGAACAAAATATCACATTTAACAGCCCAATACCTTCAAAATGAGACCTGATTTGAATTCTACATGCTATGTAGCCCCAGGATGCCAAATATGAAATTATTTGGCAGTCTGGCTGTAGAATTATGAGCATTTAAAAATGTAATGCAACTATGTACATTTCAAGTGATGCATTCCTGAATTTTAGAAGTCTCTAGCACCAAATTGAAGCAGTTTATGAAGCTCATATTTTCAGGATTTCTATTCCTCATCATTGCCTACCACCACAGAAAAAAAAAAATGAAGAAATTGAAGAGATGCTGCGGTGCACTTCATTTGAGTTGACACGGAATGACCCACAAGTATATAGGTTAACAAGTTATATTAAATGTATGTCTGTGCAGTATAAAAACATACAGAATGAGCCTGAACTGTTTCCCATCCTCCTCAGGCACATAATATTGTCCTGCTCATCAAGTCAGCATATCTGTACTATTTTTAAACCTCTCAGATGACTGTGTTAGAACCAAGCAGGCCGCAGTCACACTGACCCTGCATTTGAGAGTGCCCCTTCGAGCACCTCAACATGTTGAAAATGTGAAGTTAGCTTAACCAAAAACAAATGAATTGCACAATTATGTTGGATTACAGAAATAAAGGCAGTTTACTGTAAAGCTAATACTATAAAGCAATCGTTTAGATTGAAAGAGAGCAACAGCTCCGTGGGCCATGTAGCTATAGGCTACATTTCCAAAACTTTTGTTTGGTACCATGGGCCACATTTGTGTTAGCAGATAATTTAGAAATATGCTAATGCTGATTCGATACAATGAGTGAGACCAATGAAGGTAAAGCACGAGCTAGTAACCAAGCCGCTCAGGGTGGATCTTGGAAATCCTGTTCCACCGGATTCCAACATTTTTTTCAACTTGCTATCAAAAATACTAGTTTTTATTCTTTTGATCAAGAAGGAGAGGTTTAACTGTTTAAATTAAACTGCTGTGGAAACCTACTGGCTACAAGATAAAACCTCGTGATGAAGCACAACGCGTGTTTCAATAACAACTCCTCTAACATCAGGGACATGACAGCTGGTGCAACGGAGCAGCTTGTGTGTTCTATTACTCGAGGGTGACGTCCAAAACCATTTCGACAAAATATCTGAATGACATATTTTTTTACAGCCCTTAAAATATGGAAAATTATAAACTCTAATGTCACAGCTACCTTTGCTTTACCGGCCTCCAGTTTCTTCTGTCTCTCTTGGTCTTCCATTATCGTTGTTCCTACGCCCAAAGGAAGAATAAGAAAGACGTTATACGGAGATTAAGTGCATGGCAATGCTTAATACACTCATGTAATACTTTTGTATGACATGTATACATTTTATTTTCCCATTCTATTCGAACTGCTGCCCACGTACGTGAACAGGATAGCCTTTAAAAAGCCACCTATCGGGCGCCATGTTATCCACGTAAACAGGGCTGGTTCTGATGACGTCACGAAGGCGTCAGCAAAGCCTGTACCAAATTCCTATGGCACTGGAGAGAAACTACTTCCTGGAATTTTAGTATTCTCAAAACTGTTAAAAGACATCATCTGTGTTTATGAGAATGCGGATATACACAAACCTATGCGTTTCATATAAATCTTTATCCACTAGGATACTTTACTTTATCCACAAGGATATCCAGAGGAGTTCCGGAAACACGCCTGCCCCTGCCTGACTGGTGCTCCAGATCTAGATCCTGTTATGCCTTCCTCGCCCAGTGCTCACTGGTTTTTGAGCTTCAGACCTCTTCATTCTTCACTGACCGCTCCAAGGTAGCCTTCATCATTACCCTTCTTGCTGGGAAGGCTCGTGCCTGGGGAATGGCGTTTTGGGAATCAAGGGACCCAACCACCAATACTTTCCTGTCATTTATGAGCATCAGTCCGTCTCAGAATTCTCCATCGAGTTCCAGACATTAGCCGCATCTGCCAGCTGGAAGAAGGAAGCTCTGTAGGTGTCCTCATACTTTCCAGCGTTTCTTCCTGCCTGTTCCTGAGTCCCGTCTTTGTCCTAGCCCTGCTCCAGCCTCTCCTGCCTTCCAAACCAGTCTTCTGCTTTTGGCCCTCCTGTTCTCCTGCCCTCTTCTGACTGACTACTCGGCTTTGACCTCCGCCTGTCTTGTGACTTCACCCTGCCTGCTCTACAGTACCCTGGTTGCTTGGACTTGACCTGCTTCTGTGGAACTCTGATTTCAAGCCTGCCATCCCTGTGTCTGTGTGGTTCTTATTGGTTCTTATTGGTTCTTGTGACACAATTCCAGAGTTCAACCAGTCCTGGACTCCTGAACTAGCCAATTAGAAAGTATTGGCACATAAATTATGCACAACCTAATTTTCCCCATGCCCTCTTCAGTCTGTGTAGTGGCAGTACACTAACAGTTGGATATAAGAGTAACTGGGCACACCTGATTCAGCCTATATAGGGAGCCCTGAGAATGGGCCTCGCTCGTTCATATCTGATTCCGCACATGCACACCACACCTTCACAGCACTCTACTGGTTTCTATCTTTGATACACTAACCCAAAGACATTTTCTCTTTATTTCTCCTTTCTATTTTTGGATTCTATAAATTATTGTTTATTCAGCAAGTTTGAACCAGCCCTTAACACAATGAAGTGAAGCCTTATTTAACCATTTGTGCAGGATAAATAATTGTACTTTTATATCGACTTCACATTGCTTAAGGGGATTCTTTTTCCTGGTCCAGCACAATGCCTGTGGTTCTATGCAATGAAAGCAGCAGCGGTAATACAGGGAAAAAATAATCAAGCATTGTCTGTGCTTCATTAATAATGTAAATTATCGGGGACAATGCAATGATTGACTGTTGAGAAGGGTCTACCTCTTGCTGTGGGAAGACTAAACTGCAAGCATAGTATCCCTATTCTTTGTTTGGGTAGCATAAGCTTATAGATGCTTTCTGGCTGATTTCAAGTTGATTTTCAACTGTTCATTTAGGCTATGTAGGATCAAATGTGATTCTTGCACTAATGTTAATTAAATTTCAGTACACCTTCTTGCTTAGGCTTCTCCTTTGCGGATGGGTCTTGTATTTTCATTTAAAACAAAAGGTTATATCTAGCAAAGTACTAGTAAAGGATGTGTGGCAGAGCAAATAACATGACTACTTTCATTTTGATAACATTCATATGGGGGGGGGGGGGGGGGCTATTTATAAAAAGTGCTGTAAATTGACACAACCAAAACAAGAGAAGAATGTCTTTGTTCCAAACATTATGAATGGCACTGCTTCACTGCTGAATTAAAACTTATTACATACTTTATAACATTACATCTGATCATACATTTCCACAATTATTTGTTCTTCATCTGCATACCTTACACTGTGTTCTGAAATAATTTTATCATACGCATTTAAAATTCAGCAAAATATTGAATTTGTCCAACCTTGTTAACAAGGAATAAGGACACTTCATGCAATTTTTCAAAACTAGGACTGTCCACTAAAATAGCATAATCACTACATTGGTGCAGTTTCAAAGTAACGGTACCAAGATAACAGCTTACTTGCACTTCGTATACTAACCGGTTTCAAACCCAGTGTCACATATCTATTACTATGTGAAATAACTTCATTAAAAAAACTAAGATAATTCACTACTACTAGAATAAAAAGTGTAAAAACTAAATTAATATGGAATTTTTGGAAATGCTTTCCTGTTTTATGACAAAGAAAAAATGCTAATAAAGAAATGTTAACATATTTCACGGAGAAAGCAGAGCTGAAATGACCTGATGCAGGCCGAAAGCTGCATGGATATTTTACATACCGGCAGGAGAAGCAGGCCTGTGACTTCTGGTTACTGGAGTTGAGCAGCTTATAGTCTGGCATATCTTGAATTCTACCCATTGCCTTTTTGACATGCTTGCTTACTTATAGAATCCAGTGCAGAATCAGCTTGTCCTGTTCTCCTGTGCGGCACCTGCATCAGATGTCCAGGACATCTGAAAACTTTGACTATGAATAATTCATGTTGAAGGGGTATTATGTCAGCTGCAGTAACTAAAGGACTGTGGTCTACAGGTAAGGGTGAACATACTGAAGGTATGAAACATGTTCATTAAGATGGATTTGTTTATTAATGGAACTAATTGTTTTATAGAAAATATATTTGATAGAAAATACCTTTTAGGGCTTCTCATTAATGCAAAACAAGAGCCTAACTACAAAAAATAAAACATTACATTTATTTGCCGATGCCCTGGTTAAGTTTTGACATCATTTTTATGCTTTTGGCACAATTCCTACCTGTCAAGCCAAAATTGTGAGCTTTATTCTTTGAGGAAAATCTTGTTGAGCAAAATGATTGCAAATGACGGGCAAAAATGTCAGGTTATCCGAGTAGTGTTCTCCCATTGACGCGATACTTCACATTATATATAAATTGTAGATTGAAAAACAAAACCTCGTTTTTATTTTTCACAGTAACTGAAAAGCTGAAAAGTAATGCCTTTAGTCGATAAAGGTAGTGACTCCACAGCTCTCCATGGATATACAGGTTCATCCAAGAAATATTATTTCTGTTGGAACTTCCCTATTTCAAGTCAAACTAGGTCAAACAAATTAGAAACAGCAAATTAAAATTACTTTTCACCTTCATTGGTGCAAAAGACACCCATTTAAATAATTAAGATACTCTGGTGCCTGTTAAAAATGTATGAGGAAAGAAGTCATCCAGGAACACACTGATACTACTTTCAGTCAAGAATTAAGCAAATGTAACAAATGGACAATTGACAGCAGTGCAATGCATTTGTCCACATGTATACAACGAGCAAAAAGAACCCAATATAATATTTCAGCTAAATTAATAGACCTGAACTGGAAATTTTCGCATGTGATCTGTTGTGAATAAGTATTTCCACGTCATGCGAAAACAAAACATGGCATGAAATCATGTGGAATTCCACAAAGACATAAGAACATAATTATAGAGTGAATGTAAGAATAAAGTACTGTATATAGAAATATATAATATACACAATACAAATAAAAATATGGCAATACATATGGACTAATGAAATGTCCATATACATCAAGTATATGTACTGTATGTAAGCAGAAGCTGACTAAACACAAAACATTTTTATTTTCACATTACTATTGCATTAATTTAATGAAAAAAATGTAAATATGGGATGGTTAAAAACCAAGTGTGAAAATGAAGGGACTAAGTAAAAAATGTGGGCTATCTTCTCCCTTCCAGATTATTTCACAGCCCAAATTCAAGGCATAATAACTTGTATTCCAATATAGCACCTTAAAATGCCACTCATTGAAAAACAAAATAAACAAGAATTGTTATGTAACCATAGTACACCTTCCTACCATCAATATTTGTGACTAAATATGGAATAAATGCAAAATCTTACCATTGGTTTTGCATGAAGATGATTCAGGAGATGTACATATATATCTCTTATCAGTGTTACTCTCAGGATTGCATTGCAAAATGAAGGAGAACTCATTTTTTCATTTTCACCAACATTTAATTAGTTGCACTTCATAATTTAGGAATAAATTAACTAAATGAATCCCTTGATGCAGATTCCCAATCTGGTAACCCTCAACCATGTTTGAAGTGTTCTACTTTGAGATGAGCAGAGGCTTGAAAAATAGCTTAAATGAAGCAAGACACTCGTACCATTTACAATACTGACTTTATTGAAACAAAAATTATAAAAATAAACTAAACTAATGAAGTGCTACACTCCAAAACTGTTTTTAAAAAAAAGTGTATAAGCTGGAAAAGATGAATTATGTTTTAAGTCAATGAATTGAGAATTTGTTACTGACATATATAAATGTAAAAAGATAGGTGTTTACAGTAATTAAGTTATCACTACGAAGAAAAAGGCAAAAAAAAGAAAAATGTTTGTGGCTTTATTGCAGCTAAAATAAACAAACAACATATTTTGCAAACCAACTTAATTGAAATGGTCAAACACTGAATCATTAAAATCATTCTGAGTAAGTTACCAGTTTGGCTATTTCTACAAGCCCTGCTAAAGACTTTATTTTCCTGAAATTTCAATGAAAATTAATCCATCAGTACAGAAATGCAATACATTTTAAAGAAAGTTCAGCAGCATTACATTTTGTTTAACTATTCATTTGTATGCATTGGCTTTGTGTTTTGGCAGAAAAACAAAATTATGAGGCACTGGTCCCAGCAGCATTTCACTGTGTAAGAAAAAAAAGGGATAAATTACTTACAATTACAGAGTGGGAGACAAAATAAAGAAAAGCATTATAGTGTATCCACAAATTAAATTATCTGGTCGGCTACTTGATCTTCAAATATTTTTTTCAAGATTATATTTCATTATAAATGTGGATCTTGGATAATAGGAATAAATTAACTAAATGAATCCCTATTATGTACTATTATCCAAGATCCACATTTATAACAAAATATAATCTTGAAAAAGATATTTGTTGTTTTTAATATAAATTTGGCACCCAAACTGAAGTAGATCACAGCCAATTCCCACCCTAACTCTCAGAAACTGAACCCATGTTCATGGAGCTGAGACAACAGCTAAGTTCCCACCGAGTGGAATCAGAGGAAGCCATTTTATATGCTCTCTCACAACCTGGGCGACACAATCACTAAGTGTGAATCACCCTAAGCAGCTACCAGCCAGTTGGCAATGGCACAGTTCGGAAAAGTCACTTAGATCACATCTCTGCCCAATTCTGATGTCTGGTCTGAACAACATCTGAACCTCTTGACAAAGTCTGCACACTTATGCATTTGCTGCAACATGATTGGCGGATGATACATTTGCATTAACAAGCTGGTGTACAGGTGTACCTAATAAATCCGTCATTGAGTGTATATTCTAATGAAACGGACAATACGTGCATCCTGAAACGCATTTTAATCTTTAGGAATGTTCTTAGCACCAAACAAAGTCTCACCTGATTCTGATCCAGTCACCAACATGCTGGCTTGCCATCAGAGACTCCAGATAATCCCTCCCAATATAATAAGGGGGTCGCTCATTAATTTTCTGTGGAACCCGCTCTAGCAGGCCAACTGGGATATATCTGGAAGTGGAAGAAGTCGAAGGAATCAGTGAACCAAGCATTCAGGCTAACTGTATGTTGAGTGTCTGCAGGATTAGCTGTTCAAAAGCTCCCATGCAACTCACTGTCATATAGCCTAATGTACATCTGCAGTTATTTTGATGCCCATGTACGGGTATGGGTGGTGTCTATGTGTCTATTTGAGCTACATAATGGAAACCATGTTTCCTGAGTGAATTAAGTTTACAAAATGTATTCTTCCATTTTGGCTACTATGGCTGCCCCAAACACCATCAAAAAACACACCACTGTAAATTTGAGAAAACATAATACAGGCAATAGTCTAGAAACACAAATATCTGTACATATTCTCTTTTCTGTTTCCATGTTTATCGAGATCTGGAAAATAACCAAAATCAAATTCCATACTTTTCCATACTGCATTGGAACCCCGTTCAAACATTCTTTGCCAAATATGTAATATTACATTTATTACTCTCCTACATGCACTGTTATACATTTCCTACAACAAAGTCTGCTGGTTTGTACTGCACTGCAGGTTATACCTGCATTGACACCCTTACCTGCACATGAAAGACAGCCATTCCAGCATGAACAGTCTTGTTTTCTCTATGCCCTGGGTATCAGAGCCCCAGTGCTCCAAGCCAAAGTGTGTGAAATCCTTAAGGATGTCCAAGCGTTCACCAGAGGATATGTCCCAATGCCTCTGTTCTTTTATTTCAGTGAAAATCCATGGCTTAATCAGAGCACCTCTGGATGGGGGAAGAGAAAACGTGCTGAATGTTACGGGACAGTGATGATGCTAAATTATACATCAGATTCAAAGTGCTGCACTTTGTGCATTCAATAGGGAAATGAGAAGAAAAGTAGTTCCTATTTATGGCAAGCTAACCAAAAACATTACCTTGCTAACATGATTCCAGACACTCCTGATTCCCTGGCTTTCATTGCATCCTCGTAAGACAGAATATCCCCATTTCCTGTTGGGATGGGACATTATTTTTTCACTGAGCTTGTTTGTGATTCTACCTTGCATATGTATGAAACTTTTTTAATGACACAATCAGCAAGCAGCGGTTTCTATATTTACCAAAGAGTGGGACAGGACTGGCCAGTTTAGAGCAGGTGTCAATGTAGTCCCAATCGGCTAACTTTGTGTAGCGCTGCTCTCGAGATCTCCCATGAAGCTGCAGAAAGACAATGTTTTCACCCAAAACAAATACACCACAGGCTGCAATACACTAAATAAGACATGGACTTACTGTAATCAGGGACACACCCCAATTCTTCATCTCTGGGATGAGTTTGTGTGCAATATTGACTTTGTCTTGAACACCAGTTCGGATTTTGACGGTCAGAGGGACATCCAGCACCTGTGGAAAGACAGAACCTTTATGAACAAGTGATTTTACAATTTAAACAATTTACATTTAACAAACATTTTGGCACAGAAATCATTAGAAAATCAGTTTTACTCACCGAGTTCATTCCTTTGATTATCTGTTCAAATTTTCTTGTGCGAGACATCAGTCCACAACCACCACCCTTGTTAAAAAAATATTTAGTTTCATTTTGCATTCCCAAAACCAAAACAGTAAAGAACTGTAAAATGGAAAGGGGTTTGAGACAAATATGCATGATATTCATACCTTTTTGTAAACAAGGTCAATGGGACAGCCAGAGTTGATATCCACAAAGTCTACTTCAATGTTTTTGTTGAGCAGTTCTGCACACCTTGTCATGGTGTCTGGAAAGCAACCTTCAAGCTGAAACACAATCACATCATTTTTTAGGTGTAAAAAATTTTTGGGGAAAGATTTATTTAGTGCTGTGATTTGCCCCATCCTGACTCCTTCCATTATTGCATATGTTTTCTGATTCTGTGTTGTTTATTATATGCAGCCTTTCTTCTTTCATTGTTATCAAGGGTGCCAATAATTCTGGAGCCCACTGTATACTGTATGAGAGAGAGATTTGCATTCATTAACTGAAAGCAGTGGAATTCATGGTGTTCTGACCTGGACACCGAAGAAGTCCTCACTTTCATGCCTTTTCAGCAAGGCCCATTCTGAAGATTGGCCCTGCAGCAGATTGGTGCACATGGCCATTTCCCCACAGGTGATGTCCGCTCCAAAGCGTTTGCATATGCGACGGAAAGGCAAGTTTCCACACTAGAGGCACAGGCAGATCACCATAAGATTAAAACAAATACCAAAAATCTCAATCAAATCCAGAGGAAGAAGTTTAAAGTACTTACGGTTGTTAAGGGTGCAAGGTACAATTTATCTTTGAAGTCCACCTTTAAAACAAATATTTCAACAGTTAAACGTGGAATTTTATGCAATTAAAAGGTAAATAGGACAAAATTTGCTTAAATTACATACCTCGGCAGCATTATACAATTCAAATAATGTGACCTTCATACAAGTACTCATTGTAGCAACAAAAATACATGGATCTATGCAGTGTCAGATAGCATTGGGTTATATGGGAGGATTGAAACCTTCACAATTTACATGAGTAAATAAATATTTTGCCAATGTTTGCGATTGCAAACCATCAGGGAAGACTCTTGGACATTTTTACTCCAGCTTTGCCAGTCTGTAACACTGCTTGCGGGTCATTCCAGGTCAACAACACACTTTTGACTGCACAATCACATTTCAGTGAGATTTGGCCTTAAGAAACCACTTGAACCGAAATTACACTCGTCTCGGACTAATCTGTTAATCTGGGAGACATGGGCAAACAAAGTTTGCACCAATTACCATGACTCTATGACTTTGACTTGCCGTATCTGTTACTGCAGGTCATAGAGATATGGTTCTTGCATCACTTTATAAGTCTTCACCAGCACAAATATGTTCACCCCAAAATGACAGTTGACATAATTATGAGTGATTGTAATCTTAAAATCTGATTTGCAAAAATAATAATAATACATTTTAAAATTTTAATTACATTTGAACAAAATGTCAACACAATCTCTCAGCTGAGATATCATTACTCATCTGAATTAGCATCACACGGTTTTGGATAACAAAAAACAGCAATAACCCACAAATGTGTAGCTCAGAGCTATGCTCCTGAATGCCAAATTGCCAGGTAAAAGGATCAAACTCTCCTTGAGGGGAGTTTCCACCCAGTCTTCACCTGGGAATATTCAAGACTGACTTTTCTACAGATGGCGTTGACAGTAGCCCCATTTACATGGAGCCTTTTATTCCATATTTAATCTGTTTAACAGCCCAATCGGAATAAAAATGCTTCACGTAACCACTTAAATCAGAAATAATTATCCGATTCCAATTGAAATTTTACTTGGTTTAAAAGGGGTGGTGTAAAATTTTGAAAATCCACATAACAGGAGAGTACATTCTATGTAAACACTTACACTTACTTTCTTTTAAATGCATATTTTCTGCATTTTTGTTTTACACAAATCAGATTATAATTATAATCACTCATAAATCTATTACCTTTTATTCTGGGGGGGAAACATAACAGATATAGATAGACCAACAGTAATGGAGATAGGGTAAGTGAAAGTCATGGAATCAGGCTAATGAGTGCAAACTTCATCTCCCAAATTATCAATCCAAGACCAGTGTAATTTTGGACAAATTAGCAAGGTGTGTGGATAAACAGAGGGGTAGGGGTGGGAGCGAGTTCTGTGGGCAGGACTAGGAAGTGTCCTGATTTTTTAAATGTTTTCACAACATTGAGAAGTTACTGCCTGCAGCTTTAAGTATGACTGCTAGAAAGGCATAAGACCAAAGAGCAACTGAGTCCACAGTAGAGGTGGGACAATATGAAAACTATCCTGGCCAAAATTATCTTGACTTACAGTATTATCTCAGAATAGTTAAAATATGCTGAAAATCTTAACTTTTTAATTTTAATTATAATTTACCACATATATCAGCACCACCCATTCGGAAAAAAGTCTCTCATGAGGTTGTCATCTTTCAGAGAAAAATCATTCATGTTCCACAGAAACTCATCTAGTCAAAAGTCAAACTGTCGAGCTTGATAAGGGAACTGTCAGCAGGTGAGCTGATTAACAAATGGCTAACCGGTGCATCTAATCATTAAATCCAGGTCAGGGCAAGCAGAGGAGGCTAGACATCCCTCACCCCAGCGACTTCTAAACTAAAGGAGAACTTTTGCATTTTAATCTAGATTTTTTTGTATTTCTGGCACTTCATATCCAAATTATTGAAACTAAACTAAAATGGTACATGCGCCTTGCTTCATTCAAGCAATTTTCCAAGTCTCTGTTGTGCTCACACCCTTGAATAGAACAATACATAAATAGGTGAGAATTGGCCAGATTTAGCATCTGTAGAATGGGTTAAACGAACCATGGACACAATCAACAAAATGCTCAACCACATCCGCTCAATCTCGAGTTTCCTGTAGAGGCTTTTCAAAATGCTGCTGCAGGAACAGGCGACACAATATGCAGACCTATTTTGCACAGCAAAGTTTAGTGGTTGAGCAGGGGATGCGTTTTGCAAGGTTTCTTCACCCCGCATAAAGGTCCAAACCAGATGAATTCATGCAGCCTGTAGTGTAGTGGTTAAGGTAAATGACTGGGACATGCAAAGTTGGTGGTTCTAATCCCACTGTAGCCACCATAAGATCCACACAGCCGTTGGGCCTTTGAGCAAGGCCCTTAACCCTGCATTGCTCCAGGGGAGGATTGTCTCCTGCTTAGTTTAATCAACTGTATGTCGCTCTGGATAAGGGGGTCTGCCAATTGCCAATAATGTAATAATGTAATGTATATGCAAGAAGAGGCCTCTGGCCTGAGTGATTGAGTATGTATCCCTGCCTTGTGCTCATGTGTACTGAACCGAAACAAAACTGTGTAGCTGGAGTTCACTCCCCTTACTTGTATAAAGCTACAAAACTTACTTGCTTCTTTTCACAAGAGCGAAGTTTTACAATGTCGATATCAGTCAAAGCGCCGATCGTCTTAACAGGCTCCGCCTCCACCAAATGTTGCTGTGGCTCTCCAGAAGAATTTGGAAGCGAGGGCGTTACAGAAGAGGTTTCCTTTCCAGCAATGCCCTCTTCCACTCCCGTCTTCTCTGCCTCTGAGAGGGGCTCTGACTGGGTGCTCTCTGCTGCGCAGCATGGCTGTTGTAACTTGTTCTCAGTGGCTGCTTTTGTGGCTCTGCCTTGATTGCTGGCTTTGGAGAGCGTCCTCAGGTACTCCTCCGAGGCTTTGAAACAGACCTGCCTCTTGCGTAGCTGCCTCTGAAGTTCTTTGTCCAAGTTGTTTTTCACCATCGCTTTGTCCTTATTAACACTCCACAAATCGTCATTTACTAAGTTCTGAAAATCCTCGCTAGTATGCGCTTTGGCATACCTGCATGCCACACCATAGCGACACTTCCCAAAACTGTCAAACAAGTAACAGCGTTCCCCGATATCTGCAGGCTTCAATTCCATATACTCAGAAATGTTATGGAGAAATTTACATCTGTCTCCATAGAAGCATTTGGTCTCGCGCTCCTTGGTGCATAAAAGGAAAACAAAGAAGAGTGTTTAAATTACATCTATATACTCATTTATGTTCTGCAATTCATTTTAATGACATTACGAAGCACAAAAACATACACGTGCACATCTACTCTGCCAGATTTCCGTATCCAGACACTAATTCCTTCTCATAACAAACATAGCACTGATAATACCTGAATTTTACATGCCCTAGTAGTTCTGGTTACTCACACCAGGGACCTGCTACAGTTGCCACATCGAACATTGTAACAAGGACAACATTATCTTTCTTTTATTTATTTGTTCTTCAAATTCTCATAACGAATCCTAACACTGTAGTACCTGCACTATTGAGGGACAAAGTTTATTCTCATTGTACATCTGCGGTTTCATATGAGGCCTGGACTTGAACTGCCCCCTTTCTTTCTTTCTGGCGGGTCTGTCTTCTCTGTGTGCCACATCCTCCAGTTTGATCTTCTTTTGGACTGGCTCTATACTGTCTTCAGACTGTCCCACATCATCAGAGCTCTGCCCTCCAGAGTCCACCATCTCATGAAATTTCTCCTTAGTTGTGAGATATCTATGAACACAAAATGTTATTTCAAGAAGCAAAATTAACAAAACATGAAAACGAACTTTCCAGTGTAAATATATGAACATACTTTGCCTTGACTGCAGCTGTGCCTTTCTCATTATCAGTTATTTCTGTGTTTTTAACAGCCCCATTGGTGCCACAATCCTCAGTCATGGTTTCTGAAACAGAAGGCAAGTTTACACTGTTATTTTTACAAATAGTTGCTGCATGTTACTACTCAAAGGTTGCACAGTATACTGGTACAACAAAAGTGGGTAACAAAATTACATTTAACAGCAAAATTTGATACTTCATGAAAACGATTGACATTGCTTTATACTGCAGGAAAATGACTGCAATTCATTTTTTAAATAAATACTGCGCCTTCGATATCAAAGGGAACATTGCCCTACGGGGTGGTGCCTAGTGACCTGTAAGTGGGTCGTGTCTACATGGGATACAGAAAGCGGTGTCGTATTCGATTGGTTCGCCACAATAGAAGAATGAGATAGCGCAGTCTGACCACTTCAAAGTCTGATTTTCCAAAGAAACCTAGTTAATGATAGTTAATCTCGTTTCAAAATATCTTCGGGGAGGTTTAATTTTGCCAACAAAACTCTGATATTTCTATTTTCACTTTCATGGAGAGCTCACAGCGCAGGCATGCGCAGCACAGGCTTAAGTTGGGGGGCAGCTTTTCTTTCTTATTAAGTATGCATGTCCATGAATTTGAGGAATGGTTTGAACATTCTCATCGCAACTAAATGCATTACATTGATCAGATATGCAATCCATACAGATGAACAATTAACGTTACAGCGGCAGCCATTTATGTAAAAGCAGGAGAAACTGCCATCGTCACATGACACATTGCACGTTAGGAAAAGAGCCTAGTTGAGAAAGCTATTTAATTTCATGAACATTTAAAATAAGCCATACACTGTTACATAACTTATACTTACTAGATAGTTACTTTTACTGTACATAATGAGAAACGGTGTCCCTGGCACATTTGACCAATTTAACGAAGATAAATATGCCTAAATATTGGGTTTAACACAAACCGTTGGCCACGAACGTTTAATAGGAAAATTTGCTGTGTAAAGATGGCTACCGAAAATAAACATGAATTTTGTGATTCAAATAGAAGTTTAACCTTACATAACGTGTTGTGGACAATTGTTTTTGTGGCTTTTAAAATCAAATTTTACCCACATGACTAAAGACGGCTTAAATTTGCCGTGGCCTCAAGAAAGTTAGCTAGCTAGCTCAAAAACTAACATACATTGCCTAATTTCTGATCTTCTTGTACTATAGGCCACGCTGCTATGCTACTAACGTTACACTAGCTAACGTTAGCTTACTATGTGAAGCAATGTCTAATGTACACGATAGACACAATGTCTAATGTAAAAATATATATTCTCCATTCATCTGACTGAAAATAAGATGGCCGAAATACAGATCTAATTTACAGGATTATTGACAGGCATATAATTTGACAGGTTAATTCGAGTTGGTTTACCTCTACAATCTATAATGCAAATGACGCTCTAGAAAATTACGGTCAGTATCTAAAGCACATGCAATATAAACAGAATTGCATTCGCATTCAAATTTCAGCTGAAAATGAGCCTTAAACTGGGGTACCTGTTTGATCTCCCGTGTGTTCAGTTTGCACGTGTTAAGCACTCTCCGTCGACGACAATTGCGGCGTGAAGTGGGCTACAGTAGCAAAGGACTGTAAAAATTTCAAAATAAAAGTAGCTATGCTAAAACCAGTATTACGTTCCTAAGTCTGACATCAAAACCCTTGGTCATAAAGACATTTTCCCATTCAAAAATCACATTAACCTTTTTTAAATCACTGAATAAAAGAGACGGGGCATTCTTTCAAAGAGGTGGCTCTGTATCGTTTATGATATTTAGTTATATTTGATACAGTCTGTGTTTTGAATTTATTCTCCGGCGTACCCGTATGAAGCATTAAAAAACTGCATCATCTGCCAGGAGATCACTGTCCACAATGCTCAGATTGGCTGTGGGAGAGGCTAGATCCACCCCTGGGGCCTGCATCCCCAGCATGCATTGCGGTCACGAAAAATACCGAGTCCGACCAACCACTCGTCCCACGTCAATTGAAAGGCGTGACCGGAGGCAAATTCAAAGTAAAGTACCGCCTATTGTACATGGTTGGTCTACTTGTTACTGTAGGATAGTTAGGCTATATCTGTAACATATTTGTAACGGGGTAGAACTAGGATAGCGTTATGTTCTGTATATTTATACCACGGAAGACAGAGCTATTTGTAGCCTATAGGAGCCTGATAGACTAGCAGTTAAGTTATACATGCAACGTTACCACAGCCCGCATAGCCAGACCGATCTCCACACTTCGTTGCTGGAGACTCAGATACCCAGCACATATATATAGGCCAGCAGCCGTTTATTTTATCTTTATAAAAATCGTTTTATTATATACAACACATAATCTAGTCTCAGAACCGCAAAGCACACACATAGTATAGACACACACCCTCGGGCTAAAGATTCTGCCTGCCTCCTGTACTGCCTCATTGGGTCCACCCATCGTACCACAACAAAAAGCACAAAAATGTGTGAAGAATAAAGTTTGTTTAAAGTTTATAGTGGGGTGTTTGTGGTATTGTTATTATTATTATTGTTATTAAAATATGTGTCTGATAGATAAGTCTCTTGCCATTATAAATATAACACAAATGTACATTATGAAATTAACGGGAACTTGTGATTATCTGCCTTGTTCTCCTGTGGGGTGTTTTGGTGTATTGAGCTTTATTCATCCCTTTCATGTGTTGTAGCAGCAACAGCGATGAGAATGAAACGGGTATGAAGAATAAGAATCTAAACAAGCCAGGATAATAAGAATAAAAAGTTAAAATAAAGATCAAATAAACGGCTGCTGGCCTATATATATGTGCTGGGTATCTGAGTCTCCAGCAACGAAGTGTGGAGATGGGTCTGGCTATGCGGGCTGTGGTAACGTTGCATGTATAACTGCTAGTCTATCAGGCTCCTATATAGTCTACAAATAGCTCTGTCTTCCGTGGTATAAATATACAGAACATAACGCTATCCTAGTTCTACCCCGTTACAAATATGTTACAGATATAGCCTAACTATCCTACAGTAACAAGTAGACCAACCCTGTACAATAGGCGGTACTTTACTTTGAATTTGCCTCCGGTCACGCCTTTCAATTGACGTGGGACGAGTGGTTGGTCGGACTCGGTATTTTTCGTGACCGCAATGCATGCTGGGGATGCAGGCCCCAGGGGTGGATCCTCTCCCATTGGCTGTAGAGACCATAGGTAGAGACCATAGTAGTAGAGACGCAGCAGACGCACGTGACGTCAAAGATATACTACAGAGAAAATGGCGCCGGGCATATTGTAGTGGGATATGTAGTCGTTAGGTAATTTCAAAGCATGGAAATTGTAGGCGATTTGGAGGCGGGCTTGTATTTTCGGCCTCTTTTGATAAATTAGTACTTTTTGAATGGGAACATGTTTTTATGGGCCAGGGGGCGTGTCTTTGACGTCAGGACATTGGTACTCTATATCATTTAATTCATTCAAGGAACATTTTTTATTAACCTATTGTTTGACCTAAGGTATGTATGTCTCTGACTGTTTTTTTAAAATTCATTTTTATTTCTTATTTCTCAGCCTCATAATGGCTTCCTTGACTGTCATTGGCACAACTCTGCTCCTCATATTGACAAATGCCAGTCTTCAAAGGCAACCAAAATCTGAGAATCAAGACTAGATGCTGAAAGCTTTCTAATACCTGCAACAAGGAAGTGATTGAATACAACTGACTAATAAGAAACAGCTGAGAAGTCAACTGTCCAATTATGTTTGGTCCCCTAAAATGGGGGGACTAAGGAATTCCACCCCTACATGGATCACCCATATGTATGTAAATGACAGCCATAAGCAGCAATAAGGTGACAGCCTGCATCATATTGATGTTATATAGTTTAATTTCTAATCCAATGAGCTGAATTACAGAGCCAACATATTAAGTACGGTGTACAGTATAATGGGCTCCAGGATTATTGGCACCCTTGACTGGTGATGCACAAACATAGCACTTGGGCTTGGGCTTATCAACTGGTCAAACTCTTCAATTCAGTCTACATGTTTTTCGATTGAATTGAGGTCATATGCCTGAGATTGCCATTGCAGAACATAGATTTTTGTTGTTATGGAACCATTTTTTTTGAGGTATGCTTTTGATCATTATCTAGCTGGACAGCCAAGCTAAGTCCACTAACAGCAAATTCTCTGGTAGAAACAACTAGATTGTTAGCCAAAATTGCCTGATACTTTAAGGAATTATACCACTGATCTTAACCAGTGCCCCTGGACCTCTGGTATTGAAACAGCCCTAAAATATCCCAAACCCACCACAATTCGCCATGGTTATACACACTAATTAACACACGCCTTTGCTACTGTCGCCAGCTTCACACTGCAATTACCGTTGACGGAGAGGGCATAGCGCTTAACACGTGCAAACTGAACACACGGTAGATCAAACGGGTACCCCAGTTTAAGGTTAATTTTTCAGCTGAATTTTGAACGAGAATGAAATTCTATTTATATTGCAGTTGCTTTAGCATTTTTTAGTTCGTCGTTTGCATTATAGATTGTAGAAGTAAACCAACTAGAATTATATGCCCATCAATAATCCTGTAAATTAGAGCTGTATTTCGGGTGGTTGACATGTCGGTCAGACGAGTGAAGAATATATTTTTTCATAATTAGTGTTTTGGTCAGAAGCTATATCTGACCAAAACATGCAATTTTGGTCTCATTTGGTCATTTACATTATGATTGAATGTAGGTGAAGTGATCAAATGAGACCATGATTTTTTTAAAGACAACTTGTAATATGTAACTCTTTGGTCATGGTTAATTGTTGAAGGTTTGTTACAAGAGTCTCTTGTGGTATTGTCTACTTGTGCTAATGTGTTCCTGTATCCATACTATGGATAGGCTACCATCCCATGTTTCCCCACCATCCAAGAACAGTGCTGCCTCATCAATAATTAGGTGGTGATTAGGTGTGATTGCATTATTTAGATAACCTTGTTCTCCACAGATATACTGCCAGAATGAGGCTAAATCTTCCACATTAAACTCTTATATTGAAGCCTGTTATAAATTGTACATAGTACTGTATTTTACATAGAACCACAAACTTGACTGTGCACTGTATGAGCTGTCTCAAGGTTGTCTTGCAAATACAGTGGCTTCAGAAAGTACTCAGACACCTTCACTTTTTGCACACTTTGTGTTGTAGATTGTGAAAACGTGTTTTTACAATTAAACTTTTAATATAGTATATATAATATTATGTATTTGAGAAAGAAGCTTGAATCCATATGTGATCTAAAAGTTCATGTCACATCATGAATGCAAATATCATAATGGTCTGACTATAGTGCAGTTTATTTTCATTTGATAAAGGCACAATATTCACATAATTCACACAAAAGTACAGAGGCGCTCTATCTTTGCTTCAAATCGTTTTTGACTTAAGTCCAAAATACTGATTCCATTCTTTTTGAAGTAATAGTCAATCTGATGAAGGTCAGCTATGCGTCTCTTGATGTTCTGAAAACTAAACCCCAATAACTTTGGCCTCTCTATTATCTGTGTGATAGGTACCCCCCTTCAACCAAACAGTTTAGTTTAATCTTCAAATTGTCTGGAGAGGCAACGAGAACTGTAGAATAGTTGCCGATCAGTTTTTTAACGTCACTTTCATTTCTTTTTTTTTCATTTCATGTGGCAGCCAAGTGATACAAGATTTTTCTCAGCATTTCTGAAGTTCCTCTTGAGGTACTCATTAGAGAGGCCCAATATCTCAGCAGCATGTCCCTGCAATAGGCTCAGAAACCTTTCATCACTCAGCTCCAGTGTCTCCTGTAAGAAAGCAATGTTTGTCTGAATGTGTTTTATACTACGTATCAGGATGTACAAGTTCTTAGAGATTACATGCTTGACAAACTCTTCTGGCTGAGCTCCACCTAAGCGGATGCATATGCCATGCAGGAGCTCAATCATCTTCCTGTTTAACTCCACACTGTTGGAGAAAGTGTGTGGTGCTTTGGTCAGCAAACAGTGTAGGTCCTTGGAGTTAAGGTCCAGAGAGACCAGAAAGGAAATGTTTTTCTCCAGATTGCTGTTGTCACTGGAGTGGAAAAAGGACTCCAAGGAATCCAGAATGTTTATGATCTCACTGTTGTTTTTGAAGATGCTATTCCACAGATTCCAGCGCTCCTCAAGATGTTCCTCAGAGCGTGTGACGGAACGTGGGTATCGGGAAATTAGAGAAGATACGGTCTCACGGCTTGCCCCCTTATTCTGTACACCGAGCCGCCGTTGACGCACCATCTTTACATCCACCTCCATAGTGGAGAGATTCTCCACCACGGACGCTTTCTTTGTTCCTGAACTGTAATTTCCATCATGAGAAACTGTTTCGGGGAAGAGTTCCCTATTGTTAGGGGCTGAGCTGCACAAAGACTATCAAAGACTGAGACTGAGCTGCACAAAGACTATCAAATGGCTTTTGGCAAAGCCATTTGAGAGTCTTCCATACAAGGAGAAACTTAGAATTAATTAAACAGCAGGGCAGATCAACACCTAAGATTGACTTGGTGCAAAAAGTAGGGAAAAGTAACAGGTCTTTTCAGCTCTCCTGGTATAACAAAGTTAGCTGGCTAACTGGAAGTGCTGTGACAAAGAAAGTGTACTGTTGGCCATGCCTCTTGATGAAACCATCTCAGGGATGTCTTGTTGTCTGGTCAAAAGTGGGTTTTGGGGATCTGTCTAACTTTGACCGGGCATATAAAAGGCATGAAAAGAGCAATGAACATGTGAGTGCATGTGCAAGGTTAAGTTGCCTGGGCAGGGTCAGGGTTGGACATGCAATTAATGAAGGTGCTCGCAAGTGGCAAAACATAATGAGACAGTCAAACAAAACAGGGCCTTCCTAAACCGCCTTATTGATGTGACATCCTTGCTTGGTTGGCAGGAACTATCATTTAGGGGGCATGATGAGAGTAGTGAATCATCCAACAAGGGGAATTACAGGGAGTTCACAGAAACATTATCTAAGTATGACTCTGTCCTGGCCACACAATTCCAATCATCAGCTGTGTTTTCTGGTATGTCTCATTCTATTCAAAATGACTTGATCTCTGCTCTTGCTGCCACTGTTTCTGATGAGATCAGAGATGAAATTCAGGCTGCTCCCTTTTTTGGATGGCAGGTGGATGAAACAACTGATATTGCTTGCCGTGCCCAACTCTCTATCATTGTTCGCTATGTTGATAGTGCAGGTAAAATTCAGGAGCGCTTTATTGGTTTTTTGATGTTTCTGAGGGTCGAGATGCTCAGTCTGTTTTTGAAGATTTATACGACATACGATGGCGCTGCTGTCATGGCTTCAGCCCTTAATGGTCTGCAGGCCAAAGTAAAGGCAATTGCCGCCAGTGCAATGTTTATGCATTGCTATGCACACAGACTTAATCTAGTGCTGTCACAAGGGGCTAAATGCTTATCTGAGTGCAGAATACTTTTTGCATCACTCTCTGGGTTTGCCACATTTTTCTCCAAATCCACAAAGAGGAAAATTTTCTTCAGTCTGCAGGCTGTTCAAGGTTGCCCAGAAACGCTCCTACTCGATGGAATTTCACATCACGGATTGTGAGCACTGTGGCAAACAACTATGATGGCCTCCTGCAGACTTTTGACAACATCCTTGCAGATAAGACAATGGATAATGACACATTGGATTGTGCCAAAGGTTTTGTAATGAAACTGGAGGATTTTGAGTTTGTGTTCATTTTGTACACATATGAACAAATCTTCTCTGAGACTGATGTGGTCTTTGATATTGTCCAGCAGAGGGCCATGGACTTTCTGTACTGCAAGAAAAGAATTGAGTCACTTCTTGCTTTTGTCAAAGAGAAGAGGTCAGAGGGGGCTTTCCAGGCTGTTTATGCCAAAGCAGCAGGTCTCACATCTGACCCACGAGATGAGCCCATGAGAAAGCGCCGTCTCTCCCAATTCCAGGATCCCCAGGAGCGCTACAGAAATCTGTACATGGCCATCCTTGATAATCTCATGGAGCAGATTCCTCGGGCAGAGTTTACGTATAAATAAATTGACAACTTTTATGATATAGGCCAACAATGAGCTTCCCCTCTTTGAAAGACCAGCAGCCGCCACTGCATGAGAGGCACAACACATATTTATTACATAATACGGTTGTCACGAAAACTCTCAAATACATCTCTGTCATGACACCCTAAACTTCTCCCCTGGGTTAATGGTGGACTTTTCGTGACAACTAAATCATAATAAAACATAAGGATAATCTGTTTGGTATGGAGGTGATCTGGTAAAATCAAGGAATCGAATGAGATACATTTCATATCAAATGGAGTTTAATAAACCATAGTTTCAGTAACTCAAGGGAAAACCTGCATGTCCTCTCTGGTAATCATCTCATTTTCCCTACTTAACAAGCCCCAAGGGTGGGGGGTCTAAATTCCAGATTTGACCACCCCTCCAAGTTGATTTAAGGCACTGCCACCTGGTTCAAACATATGATTTGGCATAAAAGCAAGAGAGACAGACCAATCTGGGAGGATGCAATCAGACTCCCATGCACACCGTGCACGTCACTTCTATGTACAGGGTGACATGCGGCGGTACCAGCAGAGGACTGTTCAGAAGAGTAAATCTCAGTACAGGATTCCTATAGCGATCAAGTCAAAATTATAAATAAGACATTGTCCGGGATTCTATTTGAAGCCGGGCCTCGGATAATAGCCGGGGGCGTGGCCGATTCGGACAAATAAAGGCTGGATCGCGGGGTAATATTGCCTACCAGTAGGGCTATCAGTCCATGAGCACTAGAAGATGGATTTAACTCAATGAAATAAGAGCTCTTAATATTTTATATTGTTGGTTAAATACTGTTGCCAATGAAGTCGTTGTCCTACACCATGGGTCTCCAACACGTTGCTCTCAAGCTACCAGTTGCTTGCCGCCCCCTTCTAAGTAGCTTGCCAAAGGCTGAAGCAGTATACATTTAAACACAAAAGAATATACCCTTTCAACACATGGTTGACAGATGCCTTTGTTACAGAAAATACAATAAATTTGGATTAAAGTATTCCTTACATCATATTTAATTGGAAAATATTTGAATCCATCGGAGCAGCTTAGAATAGAAGGATTTAGCCCCTTTGTGGGTCTCCACTTTCCTCTGCCATTTTCAATGCTTGATGTCAGCTCACATGATCTATACCAATATCATATTGTAGGCAAGACTCAAGGGAATGCAACCATTGGTGGTTCAGGCATTCAAAATAAATTACAAATGGCCTCTAGATAGCAGTTCACCATGCATTTTTATCAAGAACATTCCCTGCTCAATTGCAGTCATTCCACACCCCTTTTAGAGCTGACAGGAGTAGACCAAGCAATTCAAGGGGATTGGTGTGGAGTTTAAACCTGCGGTCACTGTCAGTAGGCCATCAATGATTGCAGCTAGGCAATAGTGCACATGTATAATATTTAAGATAAAACATGGGTTGCACAGCTACATTATAATTCCCACATTAGCCCAAGTGATAATGACTGAGTGGTAAATTCATTCAGCACCAATTGTTCATTTAATACAGGGTAAGTTGACTGAGCGCACAAGCCCTTAATGCCCCCTCTCCTTAACATGACGTTGCTGCAAAAGTGCATCTCCCAACCAACAGTTTCTTGCCATCAGAACAATTACAACTCCAAACACACCCTTAATTCAGTGTATACCAAGCATAGACATGTAGGGAGGTTTAATAATTTATTAGCATTCATACTGCAACTGGTATCCAGGTGACTGCCATTTGTGCATCCATTCTGCCTTCAATGACCTGGGGAGGAAGGAAATAAGTTATTCATTCATTTCAATAACCTATTCATTTGTACAGAGCCTTCACTGGTACTCACCAACTAGAAAACAGCCTTCTTTGCAAACCATTCGATTCTTGTGGAAACACAACTCCGTGGAGCACAGGAAGTAGATCTAGAGGCCAATCAGATTGTTACCATACCAGTCACAGCATTCAAATGCCTATAAGAAATGCTTGTAGTTCAACTTAGACCATACTGAAACATGCTCAATGGAGCATCTCCAACAAGAATGTCAGTGCAGTTTAATAAGAGTGCCAGCCCATCACGTCAGCCATGCTTCAAATTTCCCCTCACCTGTTCATCAAGGTATTCATTTGGTGCATCCATAAATTGAAATGCTTTGATCACAAAGCGACGCATATATTTATTTCCTGGCAGGCGGATAATGACGACACCATTGTGGTCTAGGGGGTTGGGACATCTGGAAAGACATCAACTTTTAAAAGCCATCCCATCCCCCCCCACCCCCCCCGGTACAAGTTCACCATTCCAATTTGACCTTACCCATTATGCAACAGAACCAATGCCTTTGTAGCAGACTTGGGGTAGGCTATGCAGTAATGGACCAGCAAGGTCACCGTGGGGTTGCGAGCCCTTAAGCTCACTTGCAGGTACACAGGCTTGCCCAGTAAATAGCGGAGTGGTTGATGAGATTTAGGAAAGTATTTTTTGAAACCAGCATCTGGAAACATGTCAATTTATATAAATTGAAAACTCCAATTTTAGAACTTCTTAAAACGCAAAGCAAGGAGTTTACCTTTCGCAATTTTAAGCTGCACATTGAAAAACCCTTCAGAACGGACCAGTGGATGTACATGGGGACTCTTCACCATGAAGCCAGCACTGGCAACATGGGACAAGTCAGATGGCTGACCTTGGCTGCCATAGCGACATTCCACCATCAGCCTGGACAGAGTTGAAGGCAAGGGAAACTAGATTTACTTGAGAAAAGTGGATGTAGTCAGTCTATGCAATCATGTTAGACTTTGGGTGGGAACCGATCACCTGTATTGTATGTCTCTTGAGATGCTACCATTAATTGCAGGAAGAGATGACACTGAAGTCACTACTTCAACGGAGAGGATTACAGACTCTCCTACAACCTGTGGAAATGAGCCCTCATGTCATCATAGCCATTTGGAATATACAAACTAGAATAAACCATTGCATGGCAAATTCAGTCATTTACACAGAATTAAAGTGCAAGTTGAAAAAGCATTTACTGAAATCCATAAATGCCCAGGTGTGGTAAAGCCCCAACTGGTCAACTAGCCATTAAAGCGAGTCACCATACAAAAATCACTTTGGCATCCTAGAGAAACTACAAACAAAACCAAAAGAAATCACGTGGAGGACCATTTCAAATACTGAGGCGAATTGGATTAAATGCATTAAATGAATACCACTTTACAATCTGGTTTAGCCACAATTGATTTAGGTCAAATTGACACCCTTTAAACATCAGGACAAGAAATGAGGGGCATTGAAATGACAGGTTACTGGAGGCCAAAAGCCAGGAGCTACTTACATAAGAGCGAACTCCACAATCAGTGGAGGCGAAGGAAAACACTGCAAATTCTGTTGTGAGGATTTTTGGTGCACAGTCAGAAGCCCCAGAGGTCTTAAGCTTTGTGAGGTCCAGGGCAAGTGCACTGTGATTGCGGTAAATCACAAAGACAAAGCGTTTCTCTGCAGTGCACTCTGGAAAGGACAAAAACCAATTAGTTCAAGAGGCAACAGGCAGACAAGTAACAGGGGGCACACAGGCATTTACCATTCATGGGGTATGTGCAAGAATGATCCAGATCATCATAACAGCAGCCTTTAGCCAAGCAATTGACTGAAGAAAAGACGCCACATGGTATTCTTTGCCTTTTGTCAAAATTGCATCGTGGACCATAGTGATCTATTGGAGGGGGGGGTGAAGAGGGGGGGACAAGTTCAGTGGACAAAGTACAGGTTTAGTCTGACTAAAAGGCAGATTAGTTTATAGATCTAATCCATTCAGCTGAATATCTACTTCATATGCACTTTATTCCTTTTCTGTGAGTGATTTTGATCTTTAGGTGTGTGAGGTGTATGCATGAGCTACTGGATGCCTAAAATTTCCCTTGGGATGAATAAAGTATCTATCTATCCATCTATCTATCCATCCAAAGCAATGTAGGGGAAATACCTGGCTTGAGTGAAACCCCACTGGGAATCACTAGAAACCAGTTTTACATTCCTAGTTCCAAAGATCTGCCACCCAGCATGTCCACTTACCTCTAGGAATGTCACACTTACGACCGGTGTTGGGACTATCAGATTGTAGACCATCAAAGTTGACCAGGTCAGGCGAGCGAGGATGTCGTCCAGTACAGGGTAAAGTGACATCAGCAAGCTGTCCATCAACAGTCTCATATTTAATCCTTGTAGAGCATTGCCCATTCTGCCAAAATGGGGGTGGGAAAGGGACAGTACACAGCAAACAGGTTGCAATTTTAGAACTCACCCAGTGCGGTTTCAAATAATTCACCACAACCTCAAAAGATGACTTACCAGAAGCATCACATCACAGTCTTTAACAAGTACAGTCATATTCTTCTCTTCGTTAGATACAGGATAACCACAGGACTTCAGCATATCCATTGATAGAAAGCCTTGAGACAAAGTTACAAGAGGCAATTCAGATGACTTGCCAATCGTCTTCGCTTAGTGTTGCAAGGGTATCAGTGTGGTCATGACACCATGCCATTACCTTGTGTACCGCTGCATGCACTTACCTGGCCTCTGTGGTCCATTAGACAGAGATAGCCTTGTTTGTGTATCACTGCAGGAAAGGGCGAGATCCAAATCCATTCGTTCCAGTTCACCATCCTTGTGAATGGTTAGACTTTTAGGTTTTGCACTCTCTTTCACCCACTTCACAGGCCCACCAGTGTACTGCTCTCCCCACAGAGTTGTATCACTCGGAGACTCAAGATCAACATTAGAAGTAGAATGGGAATCGTGCATATAATGGTCTACCAAATGCTGTAATTTATTACTTGCAGTTCTATTATATCGAAAGTTTCTGCTTAACCGCCTTGGAGCCACTTCACTGCAGAACCACGTTAATAACACCAACAGAAGTTTTGTTTGCAACGACATTAAGGCAGCGTTTTGGGGTTTTTTTTTTTTTCCCCCCCCACCAAAAAGAAAAAAAATTCCCATAATGACCAGAACCTCGGCAGTAAGAAATATATAGACAAGAATCGCCCAATCCACTTACTGCATGAGTCGTTTTTTTATGAATTCTCACGTGGAAACTTGCTGGAAAATGCTCATCAAATCCGACCCCGGAAATCAAGGTAATGAGATGCTAAGTGTTTCTAAGAGTTTAACTTTGAAACGAGCGACGTGGAATGAATAACAATTGACTCGACTATTTATACTGCACTGGTTAAAGCTCGCTGAGCTGCAGTTAGAGACAATTGGAAAGGAATGGAACATGAAAGATAAGTAATTAATAAATATTCGGCACTAATTTGGAGCATTCGGGCCACTTAAAAAGAGATAATTCATGGTACAGGAAGAGTAACTGAACATTGAAATATTCAAAAAGGTTGGTACAGCTCCAAAATTAGTTACTGAGGCAAAGTTAGACGCTTCTTTATTTGTTTCGCACGACGATGTAATTTGGCTTGCATATTTCTGAAAAACTTTTGTTCGAGAGCTTTACCAGGGATGGGTAACTCCAGTCCTAGAGGGCCGGTGCGTAGTCTATGCAGGATTTTGCTGCCACCAGTTACCCTGGCATTAGCTGATTAGCCGTATGAATCATGAGCGATTCACTCGTAAATTCGACCACAATAAAATGCTACAAGGCAAGAATTTGTCAGCTGCTGTTTATGTCACAGAATGTGGCTATAAATGACAGATCATGTAAATGATTGAATTATAATTCAATAACTAGGTCAGAAATGTCAGAAATCCAGGGGTTATAACTTTAGGCCAGGGGTGCACAACAAGGGCCGATCCGTTTCAGGATTTTGTGCTTCTGGTCTTATTTATTTAATTGACTTAATCATATCTGACATGTGTATGAGTGGGCTATCGGTTACAGCTGCAGACTGCAAGTACCTAATGATTTTACTGTGCTAAAGTACAGGCTTGAACCAGGGTAATTTATAGAGCTGTCAGCAAATTAAAAACAGGCAGAAAACGAAATTAAGGTAATTGGTTGGAACAAAAACCAGCAAAAACCAGGACCGGAGTTGTGCACCCCTGGTATAGGGATTGGCAGGGGCGTATTTTGAGTTATTGTATTAAGATAGGGCGGCACGGATGGTGCAGTGGGTAGCACTGCCGCCTCACAGCAAGGAGGTCCTGGGTTCGAATCCCCGTCGGCCGGGGCCTCTCTGTGCGGAGTTTGCATGTTCTCCCCGTGTCTGCGTGGGTTTCCTCCGGGTACTCCGGTTTCCTCCCACAGTCCAAAGACATGCAGGTTAGGCTGATTGGAGAGTCTAAATTGCCCATAGGTATGAGTGTGTGAGTGAATGGTGTGTGCGATGGACTGGCGACCTGTCCAGGGTGTATTCCTGCCTTTCGCCCAATGTATGCTGGGATAGGCTCCAGCCCCCCTGCAACCCTGTTCAGGATAAGCGGGTTCAGATAATGGATGGATGGATGGATGGTATTAAGATAGCTTTTGGGCTGTTTTTATTGGCCATTGCGCTCCTTTTGATGGGCCATTGGGCTCCTTTTGATGGGCCATTGGGCTACTTTTGTCACACAGACTTCTGATTTCCACACACATGATTTTACGCAGAACCCAGCTAACTCGGTTATCCTACTTCATGATATACCACTACACTGCTTACGAGCACGTAACTGGAATTAGTCCGATTCAGCTAAACCAGGGGTGTCGAACTGAATCCCCAGGGGGCCGCAGTGTCTGCGGGTTTTTGTGGTTTCCTTTCAATCAGCTGCCAATTAAGGCCAATTAAGGCCTTGAGAACAAGGCGTGTGGATACTTTAACCAATCAATGACTTGAATGAACCCAGAACACCCCAAAAACCAGCAGAAACTATGGCCCTCCAGGACTGGAGTTTGACACCTGTGAGCTAAACTATACAACTAGCTAGTTGGCTTCCTATGAACAAAATAAGCCTGCATAGCCTGCTTAGCTTTAGGCTTAGATTTAATTGCTCAGCTAGCATTACTCCCTGCATTTGCAGACCTAGCCAACTGGTCACATCAACTAACAAACTGCCATTGTTAGACACACATATATTAAAATAGCAAGCTGGATATCAAGTAGTGAGGTCTTGTTAAAGCGTGTTAGCCATCTGAGCAGGTATAAGGGGCTACCGAGAGAACGTGGCGAATTGTCACCCTTTTGACGTTCCATACACAACGACCACAGAAAAACAAGACGGCCACCTAGGAGTAGCTTTAGTTGTCTTACTTGCTTCCGTGGACGTTTGTGGTTGGATAGCTATTTGTGGATTGCGCAGAAACTGTGGAAGTCTCAAAATAAAAAAGGAAACTCAATGTACGTGTGTCATTTGATTCTACAGTTCACAAATCAATTTTACGTTGGGGGTTATTGCAAAAATTACACGAGGCTATTGCACAGGTATTTCTGCTCTGCAGATACAAATAAATAGATGTTTGTGCAAAAGGGAACATATATATTCACAAATATGTATGCATTTATACAAATCACTGCACATTCATTTAAATAGCAAGTTATAAGACACGTTGAGAGATACTTGTTTGTGGATAGTAATACACATTTGTGATGTGTCTCTTATTTGTTGATGATATTGCAAGTATTTGTCAATAATATTGAGACTAATCCCTCTTCATATCCTAGCTAGTGATTTGCATCTTGCAGTGAAGCCTCTGTTGATCTCTTCTGTGGAGAGTAGTCACGAACACATCCACACCTGCCTCCTTTTATAAACATATTTTTTACATTTAACATTGGCTTTTTTGTCTGCTAAATCACTGATTTACTGGACAGAAAAACATATGTGTAAATACAAAAGATTTTCTTCATTTTTTATAAGTCTGTAAGTTTTGGGTGGGCATGCCTCTTGCTTCCAGCCATAGGGCACACTCCAAGTGTGGGGGTTCAATTGGAGGGGCATGTTTTCTCTTTCGGGTGATATATTTTTGTAACCCGATTGGCTGCTGCCAGAAATGGCGGGACACACTTTTTTTGGCCCATAGATATGCTATGCCCAGAGAGCAAGAGCGAAGACTGCCAGTCATTAGTTTACAGTGGGTGTTTGACTGTGATTCTAATGCTGGCAACAGCCTGGAGCCATTTGTCTCAATCGCAGATGTACCATGTACAGTAAGTCATTTATTTAACATATCCATTCCAGAATTATTTGTTAGATCGTCTTTTCTGACTAGGCACCAACAGGGGGATCTATGGGCAATTAATAACAAGATATTACAATGGCTTTCCTCAGGTGCTTGTTTCTGTACTACCTGGTTGGATTGTACCATCATCATGAGCTGTTAATTTTTTTGCACTAAAACTAGGCGGAACAATTATTTATGACATGGTATCATATTGGTTGGACACATGAAACTCAAGATTTTGATTGCCTATTGACAGGCGATGTCCGCGGAAAGTTAAGCCATTGACAACTATTTTCGGCCGACTGTCATCGCTCAGTTGCCCAGTTGCTCATGTTGCTGGCCATCGCTCAGCTTCAAAGAAAATTAATGGATTTCTGGCAAGTGGTCAACCAAAGTTCAACGATAATGGAATGTTGCCGACACTGTAGCGATATCCACCGTCTGATCATACATCGCAAAACTATGAACTGATCTTGAGCCAAAAATCCGAAATGGCTCACTATTCACTAATTACTAAACCGTATAGTGCGCTAAATGTCTTTCTAAATAAGCAGTGAATTCGGTCAGTAGTCATATTTTGCAAACATTCAGTGTTATCACATTTTTTTTACAAAAATATGCAACTCCATAACCATGGCTTATTATTATGTGTGGAATGTGTTTACCTCTTTGGAGTAAAAGAACACATTTCCACTGAGCAAACTTTTACAACACACCCCCCTCCACATTTATAATCGAAAATTTTACAGAACATGGGTTAAGAAGAATATTGCTGTTGGCACTTTTTGTCAAAAGACTAAATGGACTGTTAAACGTTCATAACAAATAACCTTAATGCCAACTATAAGAAGATACCGCTAGCTAACAAACAGTAGCACTTAATGGACAAACAGGGTTTTGGATTTTTTAATAATTGTTATATTAGGTTATATTAGCGTAGTTATAGGCTACTTTATTAAGCTAAAGCACAATGTATTTGTCATCAACGTGGCAAAACCCAGAAGAGCTGTTCTTTTGAACTGCTTGGACCATGCCATCATCTCCCATATCGTAAAATGAGAATACAAAAAGGTTTGTGTATAATAAAGTTAGAGAAAATGCTGTTCAGAAAGCATTGAGGTTCATACCCACTTTTCTGGTGACCACAGTTGTTTACTAGAAAATAGGGAGCCATTTCGGACACAGCCTAAGTGTAAATAGAATTAATACTTTTATTAAGCAATGTTAGTAAAGTCTTTTATTTTGAATTTCGCAATCATGCTGGGTACCGGAAGTGTTGTCTTTATTGTCGCCTCCCACTGAAACAGTGGAGTTTCTCCATTGTTTTCGCAAACACTGGACAGAAAACTGTGGAAAGCAGTCATTGATTAAAATATTAACGAGCGGACACCGAAAACAAGCAATGTGGAATTAATAAAGATCAAGGGAGAGGTCCGTGTCGTACAAAGGGTAATACATCTAGGAGGAACATTGTGTAAGTAGCAGGCAACCAATTTAGCTTGCTAGAAGCACAGTGCAGAACTATCGTTAACCAGATAGCTAGCATACTGAACGTTAGCCTGAATTGCTAGACTAGATCAGAACCTCACCGTCATGGATCCGGATAAGTCGAAGTTTGGAAATGCGAATTGCTGTAGATGCAACTTGTTGCTTTGGCTATTATTGATTTGGATTAGATGACTCACTTTGTCCTGTTTTATGAAATAGTATGTACATTAACTTTAGATGGTAAGCTAGTCGGCTAATACAGTTGTTAGCTAGCTAGTACAGTTGTTTGCTAATTAGCTAGCTATCTGGCTAGCGTGTTTTTAGGCAAAAACATTGGAAGGGTGTGTTGGCCGTATAGCTCCTAAATTAGCTTCGAGTATAGCTAGGTACTAACGTTACGACAGTCTGCACAAATCGTAATCTAGCTAACGTCACGTTAGTTGGCAATAGCAGGTGATATTTGATTGCTTGCGATATGTCTAGGTTACTAACGTTAACTACCGTTAGCAAGTTAAGTCCCACCGTCAGAAATGCAGTTTGAACACTTAGCTAGACACTTTGTAACTAAGTTCGGCTAGTTGTATTTTAGCCTTGACTGGTCAGAAGAGTCAGTCATGTGTAACGTTCGATTATATTGACCGAGGTACCTTAAAACACAGGGCACTCGCATCAGAATAAATCCACAGCAACCAAATTAACCAGCTAGCTAGGTACGATGTGATATGTTAGCAGCTATCGGAAGCTTTTGTAAAATTCAGTAACTAGTGAAGTAACTTAACCCGACGGAAGCCATGTCGTATTTTTTGGGCCCCTTTATCTTGTAATGACGACGTATTGCTTTATAACAAAACTTGTTTTCTCTTGATAACCATAATCAGATAAAATGTACCATGTGGCTGTGTGTGACGGACTGGGGATATAATTTGCTAACGTTATGTTCACCGACGATCTGTTTTGGGCTAATACATGTGATATATTACTCATTACTTAAAATGTATGTTTCATTATTACTTTATATGCGAAGTAATGCATCACACTACTTACTTTTGCGTTACCTTCACAGAATGACCTCATGTACAAAGGGACTAGGCATACAGGTATGAGGCCTAATTGAACAGAGGAAATTGTCACAATTTCCCCATAGCCAAAGCAACACATCGTCACAGATTTGAGTGATATCGAATTTGATATTTGGCATGCAGTTTTGGCTTCATTAGCAAACACTGGGAACGAAATTACACTTGGATTGTTAATCTGGAAGTTGTCACTAATTTGCCCAGGCTCCATTATTATAGTTAATAGGGAAATGGTTCTTTCACTTTATAGGTCTTCACTAGCTCTATCTTTTACGTATATATTGTGTTCACCCAGAAATGAAAGGTTAACACATGAGTGATTATAATCTTGCAGTCTGATTTTGTGAAAAACATAGTACGTTTTAAAATGATTAGATTTTCACCAGTTAGATTCTGTTATAATGTCAACATCATCCCCAGAAAATCGTCTTAGATATGAGTCCATGCCAAGATATCATTACTTATCTGAAGTGGCATCATATGGTTTTGTATCGCCAACAGTGAGTAATTGCTGATATATTAGCTTTTTATCAGAAGTTGCATCACACAGCTTTGTATCACGAATTCCTTACAATGTTGCTGCACTGTGTAGCACAGAACAGATACCCCCGAACAGCAATAACCCACAAGTCTGCAGTTCAGCTGTTCAAATTATTCTCCTGAATACCTATGCCGATCTTGACTAAAACAAAACTAAAGCTTTATTGCAGGGAATCAGCAAAGCTGGTTTGCCACCCTCCCTTTACCTGTGAGTCAGTCAAACATATTTGATTCCACTTTATATGACAATTACTATTTGGGCAAATGCCATTAAGGCTATATATTGGTTTATTATTACTTGTAATAAACCGAAGTGAAATATATATTCCATTTCGTAAAATTGGTATATTTCAACATCAGACTTCCAGAGTTTGAAATGGGTTCAGATCTCTGAGGTTCTACTTTTATTTACTTTCTGTCTTTAGTACACATTCAATTACAATATTTTTCATTATCAAGAAATGTTATTGGATAATTTTATATAATCTGTTTTATAAAGTTACTAGCTAATACTTCATTTAATATTTCCAGACCTTGAGTATTTGCGTGAAAGTACAGAAAATGTATGGAAGTTCTGCTCTTAGTAATACACACACAAAGATGTTCACAAATTGCTAAAATAAATGCTGCCTTTCTTAAGAAAAAACACAAATTTGTCCACACCTACACTCTAGTGTTTGAGACGACTGCCAGAGCTGAGTTTCTAATCCCAAGGAAATGGGTTGCAATATTAATTGCATTGCATCCAGGGTGCAGTTATAGGCAGTTATCAAAAGGGAAAAAAAGCAACTAAACCATTTAATTCCAAATCCTGTTGTTGGTGATATTACTGTTGTTGTCTTCTTTTTTTTTTAAGCAAGACCTGCTTTACAGACCAGGTCATTGGTCATGCTTCACAGTTCATTCATTTAAAAAAGAAGTGAGAATGCGCTTGGGTATGTGTTTCTCCTATGATTGCTTGAGTGTATTGATATATTACTGCTGACGGCTTACTAGGAATCAATCTGGAATTTTGATTTGTGAAACAAACCGTGATCTCTGACAACTTTAGGGCATGTATAATATGACAGCCATTTCGAAACCTAAAACGGCCACCGTATGTCTGGTATTTTGATACTTCAGCTTACACACAATTGATTGATTTCAGGCATTTGATCCACAAGACAGAGAGAATATGAAGCTGCATGCTTCCCAGTCATGGGAAAAGGTATATTCATCTGGAATAACATCGAGTCCCTCATTTAATTGGAATTTGATTGTTTTATATCAATCCACAAACGCTATTGAGCACATTTTAAAAATGTGCATATCAGAATCACATGATTGGGCTGATGAATTTGTATGGAAATAAGTATGGACTAGGATTTGATTTTAGCATCTGCACTCACTCCACTGTCTCTTTCTCCCAGAGCCTGCAGCATGCTGTCCATTTACAGGTCAAGGGGATAAAAGTCAAGGCTAAGTTGTGTGCCAGCAGCCCAGCAGTGTCCACCGCAACCTGAGGAATGGGGAACACGGCGACCAAGTTCCGCAAGGCGCTGATCAACGGAGACGAGGGTCTGGCCTGCCAGCTGTACGAGGGCAATCCCCAGTTTAAAGAATCACTGGACCCCAACACTTCATACGGGGAGACTTACCAGCACAACACCCCCCTGCACTATGCCTCCAGACATGCAATGAGCCGACTGTTGAGGTCAGTGGTTCAGTTTTTTCTGAAACATTTGATAAAAAGTCTTGCATTACATTAATGGCATTCTTAACGCGTTTACTTTAACTTTTAGCCTTTTTTTTTCTTTTCTTTTTTTACTGCTACAGTGCAGTCCGTAAGTATTTGGATAGTGGTTTTGCCTCTGTACTTGAAATGATAAATAGTGCAGACTCATCTTTAATTTGAGTGTATTTACTTCCATATTGGGAGATCCTTGTTGGAATTAGATCTCCTTTTTTTTTAGCATAGTTCCCCCATTTTAGGCCATCAAATGTATTTTGACAGCCTCTCAACTGTTTCTGATTCATCACATATATTCAGTTGCTTCCTTAATAATGGTATAAGAAAAGCTTTCAATATCTAGTCTTGATTCTAGGCTTTTGATTGCCTTTGGAGTCTGTTATTGGCATTTGTCAATATGAGGGCCTGAGTGCCAATAGACATGAAGGAAGCCACTATGAGGCAGAGCAGTAAGAAAAAACAGTCAAAGACATCGATAGGCTTATGAAAACAGACTTCTTAGAACATCATTTATCAAGTCAAGACTAGAAAGACAACGAATGCCGCCTGAGGCCAAAGGCAGAGCCCTCTGTCACAATGATCTGGAAGGGAAGCGGTGGTCCCTAGTAGCCAGGATAAAATTATGTACATGCTGCTGTCGAAAAGTCAAGTTGGCAATGTTTACCATTTCTTAAAATTTCTTCTGCACGGTTCCACTCAGTGAGCACTTTATTAGGTATTTATTAGACTTTTTTTTTTTTTTTACTTATTGAGTCCTGCGGTAACCTATCCAGTTAGAGGTTTTGACGTGTTAGAGATGCTCTTCTGCATACCACTGTTGTATTTCCTGGTTATTTCCATTACAGTCAGCTTCGACCAGTCTGGCCCTTCTCCTCTGACCTCTCATTAACAATGGGTTTCTGCCCGCAGAACTACCGCTCGTGAGACTTTTTTTTTTTTTGCACCATTCTCTGCAAATTCTAGAGACTGCTGTGCATGAAAATCCCAGGGGATCAGCAGTTTCTGAGATACTCCAACCACCATGTCTAGGACCAACCATGTTCAAAGTGACTTGGATCACATTTCTTTCCTATTCTGACATTTGGTCTCAAAAACTGCTGAACCTCTTGATGCATTTAGTTGCTGCCACATGATTGGCTGATTAAATATTTGCATTAACATGCTGTTGTGCAGGTCTACCTAATAAAGTGCTCACTGAGTGTATATGTTGATCAGATGCTCAGGCTAAAGTTTATACTCTTACCCCAGTCCCTAATGTGTTTTTGTATGTACTTATTTGGTAATGCCTATTTGGTGTAGATCTTCGAGACTAAATGTGGGGTTCTGTAGAAATCCTTCTGAGTGAAATTTGGTTTGTGATGATTAGCAAGAACCCTTTCCCCTTTGTATTTGGCAGATCCTTCCTCTTTTGCAAAGATGGAAACCCCAACAAACGCAACATTCACAATGAAATGGCCCTGCACCTACTGTGCATGGGACCACAGATCATGCTGTCAGAAGGTGCCCTCCACCCACGCATTACTCGCCCCTTTGAGGATGAGCAGAAGCGTGCCGACTGCCTCCAGATGATCCTAAAATGGACTGGAGCCAAGCTGGACCAAGGAGAGTACGAGAGAGCCAACATTAACGCCACTGACAATAAGAAAAACACCTGTTTGCACTATGCAGCTGCCTCAGGGATGAAGATCTGTGTGGAGGTAGGGATTTTAGGGGTGGAGGCCTTTACTTTCTTTGCCAAAAAAAAAAGGTTAAAAATAATGTCACTGCATCGCACCAGCTTTATATTGCTGTTAACCACTCCTTTGTTTATTATGCAAGTTTAGTGTTTGTGTCAGTCCGCATGTTATACTAATCCCCACTTCCCTGCCTACAGTTCCTGGTGAATAGCCATGCAGACCTTTTTGCAGAGAATGAAAACAAGGAGACGCCATGTGACTGCGCTGAAAAGCTGCACCACAAGGAGCTGGCCCTCAGCCTTGAGGCTCAGATGGTCTTCTCTATGAACCCCGAGGCTGAGAGTATCGAGGCGGAGTATGCTGCCCTTCACCACAAAGAGGTATATTGGACCGGTTGCTTCATGAACGCATCCCTGATTGCTATGGTCTCAGGGCAAGTGAGTGACTGGAGCCCCTGAATTCACTTTATCCCCTTTTGGTAAACCCTTTGATGGAGAATGAAGAGTCATTCTGTTTTGAGGGAGGAGGGGTGGTCAGTTGTTTCATTGCATAAAGAACCAGACAAGGAAAAACAGACTATATATTTTGCCCATCTCTAAAATGGGTTATTGTAAAAAAAAAAAAAAAAAGTTCTCATGTTTGAACCAAATTTATTTTCTTTTTAAATAATATATAAAACATTAGGAACATTAGTAGTTCTTGTATGTTAAAATATAGAACATAATTGAATTACACACTCACTTTATACACATGTACTTTCCCTGAGAAAAAATACAAGGCGTACAAATTAATTAAATGGGCTACATCATGCAATATCTGCGGTAACAGGCAGCACCTTCAGCCCAAGCCGTTTCTTGTTTAAGGTATACTGGAGGTCGTAGTTAACTTATTTTCCAACTGGACAATTAACTTTCTATATTCCACCTTTCTCAACTCTCAGAGTATAAGATTGTTGTATAATACCGTATACCTTGATAAAGACGTGTGTGACGCGTTTGATGCTCTCTGGTCTGCACAGCCATATGAGGGCCTGAAGCTGCAGGATTTGCGAAGGCTGAAGGACATGCTGATTGTGGAGACGGCTGACATGCTCCAGGCCCCACTCTTCACTGCTGAAGCGCTGCTCCGGGTACACGGTACATAGCCAGGATGACGTCCTCAGGACGGCAGGAGCATTTAGGGAATTACAAACACGTATCATTTATGTAAAACTTGGATCTGTAGAGAGTGAGGTATCGCTTTCAAACCAAAGTTCATTCTACGAAAATAATGTGAAAATACAGCTGCAAACAGGCTGTCCATGTGTTCCTGCTGATGGTGTGTACCACTACAGCTTTGAGTATGTGATGCAACAGTGATTATTTCATGACATTTGATAAGTTGTCTGGTTTCTTGGGTCTAAATTAGTTAGTGATTTTTGGCTGAAATAAAATCAGCAGAACGCCAGCAATCCAGCTGTGTCAGTTTTGTAGAAAAAGATAGCTATTAGGTGCTTTAATGGGTAAGCACCAGTTGTTTGGCGGCATAAAGTCGGATGTTTCTGTCAGAATTGATCATATTTTATCCTATACTAACAACAATTTCAGCTTAATTTAATGAAAAACCTCCTAGCAAAAATAATTGGTGTTACATTTTTGGGAAGGATGTCGTTATGTGGTGCCATTTGACACAGATGCTTACCTGGTTTTTAAGTATTATTTTGTTTGGCTCTGTGACTGTTGTTGGTGCCTACTTGTGTATAAATTATTCACTCACTGTTGTGGCACTAACCTGAAAGTCTTGTGGGTCAGACTGGGACAGAGAGAAGTTGCTGGAAGCCTGGATGTCCAACCCCGAGGATTGCTGCCAGCGATCGGGTGTTCATATGCCAACCCCACCTCCCAGCGGGTACAACGCTTGGGACACCCTGCCTTCCCCTCGGACGCCTCGTACCACCCGTTCCTCCGTCACCTCCCCTGATGAAATCAGCCTGTCACCCGAGGATGAGGGCATCCCTCTGGTGAGATGCCTGGAAAGTTTGGTGTCACCGTGCATAATGCATATGTTTTTTATGTAGGCAAATTGCATACTGCTTAACGCAAGCCTAAGAAATGATACAACATTGGAAACGTGATTTTGTTAGTTAAAATGCTCCTCAGTCGCCACTCTAATGCCATACCCCTAGGCCTGTAGCATGTTGTCAAAGATCTGTGCTGATGCACCTTGATGGAGAGCAGGCTGATGTGAATGTTAGGACTATCAGAAGTCGGTGGTTTTATTTCAGTTCTGCAATACTACACAGTTGTTTGCAGACTTAATAAAAAAACGAATCTGTTTTGATCCTTCTGCAATGGGAAGGTCTTTGGAATATTAATTCAAAGATGTGGAAAACCCTGATGCAGAATTTTAACAATGATTGTTTAAATCGCTGTTGGTCGTGTCTGAATGTGGATTCATGTGTTTTTCTCTGGCAGTGTGGCATCTGTATGTGTGCCATCTCTGTGTTCGAGGAACCCATTGACATGTCATGTGGGCATGAGTTCTGCCGAACATGCTGGGAAGGGTGAGTTTTGATCCAAGTATTTATCCCCTGGCTTGCAAAAAAGTACATTTTACAACTGACAGTTTAAACTGTATCTTCATCATCAGGAAAGTATCTTCTTTTCCACTTGTTAGTTCTTCGTGGGACAAACATTCCCTCATCACACTTAGTGTACCTTGCAGAACACATCAGAGTGTCTTTGAAATGATTGAAATTAGTTGCAATCATGTGCCTTGTATTTGTGCCAGGTTCCTGAATCTGAAGATACAGGAGGGAGAAGCACACAACATCTTCTGTCCAGCCTATGACTGTTTCCAGCTGGTTCCTGTGGAAGTTATCGAGAGTGTGGTTTCCCGGGAGATGGACAAGCGATATCTCCAGTTTGACATAAAGGTTGGTGTGTCAGTATGTTTGTCAAGATATGAGGACCAGAGTTGTACCGATGAGTCATGGAAGCCATTTTGAGCTTCCATGACTCAAATACTTTTTCATGGCACTATATTTCATTGCAAGGAACATCATTACTGGGTGTCTGGGCATGAAGATATCCATTAGTTATGTAAAAACTAATAAGTTGCACACATTCTCACATTAGCAATTTTTATTTATTTGTTTAACCTATTTCAGGCATTTGTGGAGAACAATCCTGTGATTCGATGGTGCCCAACGGCAGGATGTGAAAGAGCAGTACGGCTCATACAGCAGGGCCCTGGCGCCATTACCTCTGATTCCCTCAGCTTCCCCATCCTCCGAGCTCCTGCGGTGGATTGTGGGAAAGGGCATATCTTCTGCTGGTCAGTTCCTGTCTCCGTTGACCCTGTGACAAAAAGCAGGAATGCTTTTCTCGCAATTGCACATTTATTTTTTGTATGTGCCCTTTATAATGTTTGGAACAAAGACCCATTATGTCTTGATTTGCCTAAGTATTTTATACAATTTCCATGTAGACATTACAAAGGTCTTTATACGTAGTCCCCCCCATTTCAGGGCACCATAATGTTTGGGACACATGGCTTCACAGGCGTTTGTAATTGCCTGCTTAATGCTTAAGAGCTCTCAGCACCTAGGAAACTATTAAAGTTGTGCCAATGAAAAGAAGCCACTATGAGACTGAGAAGCAAGAATAAAATGTAGAGGGGGGAAATAAAAACATAATACAGTCAGCAAATATGTAGGGAAATGATAAATAAATAAATAAATAAAAATGTCTAAGACATTAACAATTGGTAAAATACTGGCCATTTGTAGACTGAAAGAGAGGAGGCTCCTCTTTTTTTCTCCAGTCTGTTTTTAATGAGCGTTCAACAGTATTAACATTTATTCATAGTTTTAACAATATTAACATTTATTTTCATGTAAATCTTGGTGAATGGCTGCTGTGCATTTTGTAACCTGAACCCAAATGCGCTGACTGAAAATTGCGATTAATACCCTGAATTAAATCTACAGATTTATGTACCTAAACATGAACATTTCTTCTGGTTTGTGATAATCCAACAGGACATTTTATTGCTAGACTCTTGTCATCATTATGGTGAGTTCAAAAAAGGTTCAGATAAAAAAAAAAATAAAAAAAAATCTGAGGTCACCCAAAAAGCCATTATTTGGTATGCACGAAGCATGTTAACAATTTTATAATTGTTGTCTCTCAACAGGAGGGCCAAATAAAGCAGGCCATCATTAGGCTGAAAACCTACCTGTGTATTCTTTATTGCTGCATTTTTGTGATTAAATTCCTGGCAGCAGTTCCAGAGCTACAAAAGAGCACCCTGGTCTCCTTTCCCATCTCCCTGCCATACCTTCCCCCCACCCCACCCCAACCCCACAGAGACAGAACTGCAGAGACAGAACTCACCACTCTGTGGATGTGTATTTACCTCCAAATTCTCATTTTTAGGGAGTGCCGAGGAGAGGCCCATGAACCATGTGATTGTCAAACCTGGAAGATGTGGCTCCAGAAAGTGTCTGAGATGAGGCCAGAAGAATGTAAGCTTTATGTTCCCTGAATCATGGAAAATTTTGAGCAATAGCTGATTGATGCTTCAGATATTGGCAACACATGGCTGATATTCTACCCGTAATTACTTTGTATACATTGTCACTGAATGATAGTCACCCTCAAATCACTTTGATATCCATTCCCCAAAATGAGTATTATAATTGAATCTATGCGTACAGTGCAGTCCGTAAGTATATTTCTGTATATATAGAAATATATAGAACAGACTCGAGTTCAGGCTGCATTTAAGAGATTGATTCGGTAGCTACTGCACATGATAGAAATTCAACAATGATTGGGGGGGAAAAAAAAACCCATCTGGTTGACTTGGCAACGGCAACATGAGCTCTGTGGTTATTCTGTTTTCGGCATTACCAGCAAACCGGTTTGAGAAGGAATTGATACAGTAATAGGTGGTTGGACCTAATTGCCCACAGTGACATCAGACCCCCACCATACCCATATATATTTTAATCTTCTTAAACCAAGATTAGTTTATGGAAGTTTGTATTGTATTGTGTGTAGTTTGATATTTAATGTACAGTTTCCAGAACAACATTGTGAGGAATTTTCATTCAGTATTACTCCCCCCTTTCTCTGAAGTGGCTGGAGTGAGTGAGGCTTTTGAGGATGCAGCCAATTGCCTGTGGTTGCTGACCAACTCCAAACCCTGCGCTAACTGCAAGTCACCAATTCAGAAGAATGAAGGCTGCAACCACATGCAATGTGCCAAGGTAAGAGATGTAGTCTTTTAGGTCCCTCCCCACCCTGTATTTTGTTGGAAAATGCAGCTCAGTTATTACACAGAGCAATCAGCACAGACTCGACAAATACTGATTTTGGTATAGTTACGTTATGTCATTGTCAAAATTGACGGAAGTATGAGGTAGTGTATATATAGGTAATATAGAGGCTTTAGAAAAGGTTCAAAGAAGGGCAACTAGATTGTATCAAAGATAAATGTTATGAGAGACTAAAGGTGCTTTATCTCTTCAAGCTCTGGCAAAGGAGACTTTGGGACAATTTGATTGCTTTGAGGCTTTAAAAAAATTTTTTTAATGACATTTTATAAACTAACGATAGATAAATTCCACACAGACATTTTTTCACCCAAAGAGTGGTCATGGTGTGGAATAGCTTGCCGGGTCATATTTACCAGGCTGGATACGGTGCTGGATTCTGTCAAGTTTTAGGCACATTGTTTAGCTTTGTTCATTAGTGTGAACCACCTAGTAATACCCTAGCTATGCCTTAGCAACCACCTAGTAACACCCTTGCAACCACCAGGTACGCCCTGGTATTAGCAGTAGCAGTAGCCTCAATTTGATTGCCCTCCACATTTTATTTAGGAATCTCTAGTTTGTTTTCTTGTCTTATTGATTCTGTGGGATTCAATGATGTTTTTAATTTGATTGTTTAACTGTATGTTTTTAATTGGGTCTTTTCATTATTGATTGATCGTTTTTGTTAATTATTCCGATTTTATTGTTTGACTTTTATATTGCCCATTTCTCCTATTTCTATATAATTATTATTTTTTTATTAGCGAGCAACTTTAGACAGAATGGCCTGTTGCTATTTGTCTTCATTTTTAGCAAGGGTGCCAATATTCTGGAGCTGATCTAACTGTCTCTGTTCTGAGTCTGTGACTAAGTCTCTGCTCTACAGTGCAAGTATGATTTCTGCTGGATCTGTCTGGAGGAATGGAAGAAGCACAGCTCATCCACAGGAGGCTACTACCGCTGCACCCGCTACGAGGTCATCCAGCAGGTGGAAGAACAATCCAAGGAGATGACAGTGGAGGTGCTGAACAATGCTGTCTAACGTGAATGCATACTCAACATTACCCTCCACCCAAAAACACCTCAGGACTGCTGCCAGACACAAACACACAGCGTATACACACACCTTAGTCAGAAATTGATGCTTTCATCAACATTTAAAGTCATCAGTTCATTGAAATTCTATAACATTTGTCTTACCTTGCAAGTAGTCAATAGGACAGTTGTTTTTCCAAACTTTCACAGGCCTTCTGTTCCACTGAAGGTTAACTTATTAACACTATTTAACAACGCTTATTTTTACAGATAGCTTTGTCAATAATTGTTGCCACTTGTCTGTATACAGAGGATGGTGTATTGGGAATAGTGAACGTAATTCTCACAAAAGTGAAAATCTTTTTTTGAAGCCATCCATTGTCTTAATGAACCCAGTATTTTTATGTATTACTTCAGGCTGAAAAGAAGCACAAAAGCTTTCAGGAGCTGGACCGCTTCATGCACTACTACACGCGCTACAAAAACCATGAGCACAGCTACAAGGTAAGGGAAAACTCCAGTGAATGCATTCGCTGCATACCCAGACCTAAGGTGCCAGTTAATTCTGTCTGCTCTTCACACAGCTAGAGCAGCGTCTTCTGAAAACTGCCAAAGAAAAGATGGAACAGCTGAGCAAAGCCTTCAGTGGTAATAAGTAACTTACCTTCTCAGTTCTCCCACTGCAAAGGTTCTGCTTTAACTGGGCATCTGAGATTTTTTTTATGTGTTGAAATTGTATATTAGTAAGAATAATAAGGATATAATCTGGAAATTTCATATACAAACTTATAATTTGAGGAAAAGAATGTATAGAGCAGTTGTCACCTAACTGAGTGACTATTTTGGTCCCTGTTGCCACAGGGGAGGGTGCTGCACCGGACACCATGTTCATCGAAGACGCTGTACATGAGCTCCTCAAGACTCGCCGCATCCTCAAGTGCTCTTACCCTTACGGCTTCTTTCTGGAACCCAAAAGCACAAAGAAAGAAATATTTGAACTTATGCAGGTACAGTGTTGAGACACGTAACTGGTCTTTGCAGATTTGGGCCTGGTGTGTTTTTGCCAAATGCAAGCTTCTGCCTGATCGTCTTTATCCCTCCTCAGACTGACCTGGAGATGGTGACAGAGGACCTTGCTCAGAAAGTGAATCGCCCTTACCTCCGCACACCCCACCATAAAATCATCCGTGCAGCCTGTCTGGTTCAACAGAAGAGACAAGAGTTCTTGGCGTCCGTTGCTCGTGGCGTGGCGCCCAATGACTCTCCAGAAGCCCCTCGCCGCAGGTATCATCCCATGTAAATATCATTCCAGAGCTCAACTTTTATTCTGAAGTAACTCTATGACTTTAAAGTTTCCAACTGCAGTCAGACGAGCGATTTCCTTCGAGGCTTCCAAATAGTCTTCCATTTAGACTTAGTTATCACTAAATATGTTTTTTTGTTGTAAAACATCAACCTTTTTAGGCATAAAGTCTCAAGACCAATTGTGTCAAAAGACAAGTTTTTTTGTGTAAAATTGTACCAAATGCAGATTAAAATTAGTCAGCTGTAATTGACCGCCACTTTGAAAATGCTGATAAATGAGAAAGAACTAAACAGTGAATATATCAGATACCTATAGTCACATGAACCATAATATGGCAGCCACATATTGTGGTCTGAGAATAATGTGAACACATTATTACAGAAGTAAAAAATATCAGTGCCATGGTGGGGAATTGAACCCCTGGCCACATGGGGTGAGTTACAATAGGATAACAGTCAGCCGCCCTATGGGCTGTGCCGCATGGTCTTCTAGACTTTTCTTTTTGCACAATAATAGATACTTTATCTTTTACTTTTTGTGTTTCCAGTTTTGCTGGTGGGACATGGGACTGGGAGTACTTGGGCTTTGCTTCTCCTGAGGTAACTATAGATATCATTTAATTGTGATTTCTATGAAATCATGAAAACTTAACTGTGTTACGTTTTAATTGCCTAACAATGTTGCTGCCGAGAGGCCACTCTTAGTCTGTTTTGACCTAAAGATCCAGAAGAATTGGTCAGTGCTTGGAGGAAACGATCAAGGGAGAGCACTGTCAAAATTCAAATTGCCGTCATAAGCAGCCGTTAACCGTTTTCAAAATGGGACCGTAACCGTTTACAAAAACTGGTTTGTCACATCCCTAGTGGCTAGCTTCTTAGCCGGCTGCTGCTGCAGTGCAATCCCGCTCCCATCTGGCACTCCAGGCTGGCTCAATGAAACCCCAAAGGAAGCAATTAGACAGGTCTGCTGCAAATGCAATAAATAACTTACTCTATAGATTCATAGGGTAATGATGTGCAATCCCCAGTCTGTCACAAAGCATACAATAACTGTGCGTTCAGATGGTAGAGGTTATCTCGTCACGATCACGAGACAGCAACATATGCTATGCCAATATGGCAACGCGAGAAGTTGTTTTCTGGTATAATAGCGTGTTCTCTACGGACTGCCATTCTTAGAGTTTTGCTCAGAGGCCTGTAACCTGTGTTCTGCCAGGAGTACGCAGAGTTCCAGTACCGAAGACGGCACAGACAGCGGCGGCGTGGAGATATGCACAGCTTACGCAGTAGCACCCCTGACCCAGACGACCCCAGTGACAGCACTTTAGGTAAGTGCTCTTTGACCACCGTAATGCCTGCCCCACTGTGAGTGTTCAGTGCATGGTAAGAAAAAAAGGTGCTTTTTGCACTAAAATACTGGCAGCTGGGGTGCTAAAACCTTTTTTTTTGTTAAGAAAATTAGTGAAGCTGCTGGAACTCTATTGATTTTTTCCAGATTTTTAGAGGTTCAAACAGCAAAGCTCGGATTCCTTGGTTCATATCGAATAAAATGTATATTCTCAATTTAATATATCCCTGCCAAATTCTTATGCAATTTTGCATTTTCCAAAACCTACTTGTACAAACTAGTCTGTGGGTTTTTAAATCATCTGTGGAGTCTGATTCTCAATAATTATAAAAAAAAATAAAAATAAAATAAACATTCTAAATGTCTTGCTATTTAAAAGGTTCTAAATCTTGCCAAAAGGAAAATGGTATTTATTCAGTATTTTCCCTTGCCAATTCTGTTAATGGTTTCTCTTGCATAGACTTGCCTTATTCCCTTTTTGATCATTAGCTTTATATCACTTTCAGTCCCTGTCCATGTTATGTGACTGGTTGTAGTATGCAGTTAGCAAGGTGCCTGTTGTCTCCACACAGATGCCCTTGAAGGTGGTGGACGGAGACATGGCCCCTCCATGGTGAGTTCAGCTTCTGTGAGTATTCTGACCAGCTCCTCATTTCATGACTACTGTATCCCTGTCAGTCCCTCTGAAAATCAGCACTGGTGGTAGGTACTTGCCCTGCTTCACTGTCACTCAATTCAATTGAGCACAATTCATTTTCATTTCTACACCACACAAATTTTCAGTTCTTTCATGTCATGTTGTAGGTCCCTGGAATATCAGAGCCAAATGGTCCTGCCCGCTATACTGATGCTGCCCTACAAAGTTTTAAATGCAATATTCAATATGTTTTTAATAACCGTGTATGCATTTTTTAAATGGTGCAGTGGGTAGCACTGCCGCCTCACAGCAAGGAGGTCCTGGATTTGAATCCTCTCTGTGCGGAGTTTGCATATTCTCCCCGTGTTTGTGTGGGTTTCCTCCGGGTACTCCGGTTTCCTCCCACAGTCCAAAGACATGCAGGTTAGGCTGATTGGAGAGTCTAAATTGCCCATAGGTGTGAGTGTGTGAGTGAGTGGTGTGTGCCCTGCAATCGACTGGCAACCTGTCCAGGGTGTATTCCTGCCTTTCGCCCAATGTATGCTGGGATATAGGCTCCAGCCCCCCTGCGACCCTATTCAGGATAAGCGGGTTAGGATAATGAATGAATGAATGAATGAACTAATGATGCAAAGACCAGGTGAGCTGCCAACAGTCCAATAACGTGTGCCACTGAAAATTGGGGACTATGTAAAAATAGGGCCGTGCTTCCAACTCAGATGACCCGATATGGATGTAAATACCCTGAACTTAAGGCAGACAGTCTGCACATATATTTTGTACCTGGTTTCTTTTCTAAACGGCTGACAGAATATCTTCAATGATTTGGCGATCGATGAGCTGATATCTTCTTTACACAAGGATGGTTGTTGCTTTATTCCAGGGCCTTAATTCTCTTGACGAGGATGACCCCAATGTCCTGCTAGCTATCCAGCTCTCTCTGCAGGAGTCTGGGCTGGTAATGAGTGGTGAGACTCAGGAGATTTTCAGTAACGAAGCCTCCATCGGAGCAATCGGCACCTCTCTGCCATCCAGACTGGACCCTGTGCTGCACAGCGTAGAGGTGCCTCGTGCTGCTCTTAGCAGCTCTGAACTCCTAGAGCTGGGAGAGAGCTTGATGAGGCTGGGGAACATCACCAGCCAGTACACCCCTGAACCCTTCGATAACCTGCACCCCTTCGGCGAGTCTCCAGGAGGCATCTTCTCCTCTTCCAGCGACACTGACTCGGCCTGCCACGAACCTAGTACCGCCAACGCCAACCTGCTTGGCAACATCATGGCCTGGTTCCACGACATCAACCCCCAGAGCATCGCATTCATCCCGTCGGCCCCCTCAGACCCTCACCTGGACACGCTGGCGGACCCCACAATGCAGGCACAAATGCAGGCGGATGACGAGCCATCGGCCCAGGTCGAGGACGAGGCAGGGAGGCTCCCCCAGCCGGAGGCGGAAGGCACGGCCGCCGCGGGCGACCAGAACACGGAGCCTGAAGGCAGAGAAGTTGACTGTGACGCTGATCTCAGTCATCCTCATGTCCTAGAATGTGAGTCCGGTCCTGACCTTCAACCACACAGTCCCGAGTGGGAGGACCAGGTCCACCTGGTTTGAGAGCCTCCTGTGCAACTGGGGCAACATCTGAACAAAAACAAATTGTTTTGGGTAGCGCAATGGTTTTTGGGAGATGAATAGTTTTGATTTAAAAATCTAAAGCTAATTGTAGAGTGCTGAAATCAGAAATGTGTATCAGTACTGTGCAGAATTCTTAGGCATATGTAAAAAAAATTTAAATAAAAAAGAATCCATAAAGCAAAGATGCTTTCAAAAGTTTTAAATGAACAGTTTTAAATCATAAAAACTGGATTTATTAGAAGATCAGCTGGTAGGTTATACCAAACATCTTGAACATTCAACAGATCTTGCTATAAATCTCTGTAGACTTTGGCTGTCTCTCTTGCTTCTGGCCATCCAGGTAATCCCCGACAGCCTTGATGAAGTTTTCATCAGAAAAGTGGTCTATTACTTAATGTTTAATATGTCCTAATGCAGAAGACAGAAAAAATTATATCTAATTTATATTTTAAAAATCTAATGTGCCTAATATTTTTGCACAGTACTGTATATGGGCCATTCCTTGCCAACCCCAGGAGGTTGCCCCACAGCTCTCTTGGATTTTTCTTTTCTTTTCTATGTGTTGGTAGATAATGATGAGACCAATAAGTCCTGAAAATTTGAGCTTCATACTTAATTTTGTTTTGCCAGTAGAGCCACCGGGTGTCACGATGAAAAATGCGATTTCAGAGGGCTATAACTTTTAAGAAAATCTGTGAACATTTTTATCTAGATGTAATTTTGTATGTAGAATTTTTATCTTTCTGTCTCTGAAAACATCCATCTACCTTTGAGATATTTGGCTCAAAGAATTCACTTTTATTCACTGGGGACCAACTTTGAGGGGTCATATCTCCCAAAGTAGACATATTTGTATGGTGGTATGTTTGTATTTGTAACCCAGATTACTCTGAGAGCACTTTCTCATTGTGTTAAGATAAGTATGGTAGTAATAACATTAGCTGAGATATGACCCGTGGAAAATTCCATTTAGCCATTTTTGGCCCATTTCCACCCACCCGGAAACAAATATCACAAATATCAGTAATCTCTACTTTGGTTATTTTGAAGTTACATCCTGAATCAATGTTCTAGAAAGATTTTCTTTGGTACTCGGTGGGTTTTGTTTATATAACACCAACTACCCGATCTTTACATACCAGTGAGTTTTTGTAGTCTTCTCCTTGGTGGAAATTAACCATCTTCATTCTGAAACCCTTGGACAACTGTTTAGAGGAACGCATAGTTGTTAACACCAGACAGAACAGCCACTGCAGTTGTATACTTTAGAAGGCATAGAATTACTAAAGAATAAAAAGTTCAGCCCTGGAATTATGCTCACCTGACATATTGAAGCCCTCAAAAGCAAATCACCTGGGTCTGGTCCTTGGTAATCTTTCATAAAGTAACAAAGAAGAATCCAAAAGTGTTCCTAAGTTTTGCACATGGCCCCTTTCCTTAAAAAAAAAATAATTCAGTAAAAAATGAAAATAAAAAGCAATCCTTTTTTAGAATTTGCAGAAAGGTCTCATGTTTAACCATTTGGAGTTCAGGTTTGCCTTCGATCACATACAGATTCATTGTAACAGACATTTAAAATAGGGAGTGCTCAAATTTGTGTAGCTAAGAAATATATTATATAAAGAATATAAATACAAGTTATTTCTTAATTTAATTGTTCTTATTAATTCTATTTCCCGCTTGTACTTTCGTGATATGTCTTAATATATTCAATGCTTCTGTACTTGTTTATTTATCTCATTTTAATTTATTGTGAAGCACTTTGCGTTGCACTAAGGTGCATGAAATAGGTGCTATAGAAATGAAGGATGATTGATTGATTGATTTGATATGTTTAAAATTGCAACGTATGAATGTTTTATAATGCAAGTTATTTCTTGATGATGATTTGAAATTAGGCTGCCTTTTCAATAAATCCCCTGACTAATTCTATTTTCAAGTAGCATTTGGAGTAATCCCAAAACAATAAACCCAATGAACAGATTTAAAAAAACCAAAAAGAAATGTGTTGTACAAACAAGACCAACTGAGCTGAGTACCAAACCTAACTCTTTCTCAAACCGAGGTAGGGGGCCGCGTGAAATTTCTGACATTAGTTTCCAGGCGTGTCTAAATGTGCCAAAAATGGACAAATTGAATGGGTCACATCTCAACATCTTATGAGTAAGGTATCTTTACACAATGATAAAATGCTCTCAGATTACTCTTTTTCAAATAAAATGACACTAAAAGTATGTTCACATCGGCCTCTGAGTATGCTGATATGTACCCCCCTAAATTGGTCTCTGGTGGGGAAAAAAAGGCATATTTAGGGCCAAATATCTCCAAAACTAAAGTAAAGTGGATGCATGTCTTTAGAGGCAAGATAAGACTTCAACATACAACATTATCTACATACAAATGTACAGATATTTAGGCATTTTCTTTGCAAAGGTATGGACTGCTAAAAATCTTTTTTTGTGTTGTGATGCATTTTTTATATACCTGGCTCAACTGGGGAAATGAAATTGAGTATGCTGTTCATTTTCAGGAATTTTATATCTCATGATTGACTGCCAAGAAAAGAACCAAGAGGTGCTCTGGTACAACCACCTGGAGTTGGCCTGGAATGGAATATATATATATATACATGCCATATATACCTATATATGTGTGTATTTACGTATATATACCAGGATGGACTCGTACACTCATGTGATCACTTTATTAGGTAGACCTGTACACCAGCTTGTTATTGCAAATATCTAATCTGCCAATCAAGTTCAGTTGTTGTTCAGACCAAACATCAGAATGGGGAAGAAATGTGATGTGTGAATTGACTGTGGAATGATCAAACCACTCCGATCTGCCAGACGGAGTGGTTTGAGTATCTCAGAAACTGCTGATCTCCTGGGTTCTTCACACACAACAGTCTCTACAGTTGACAGAGAATGGTGTGGGAAAAAAAACATCCAGTGAGCGGCAGTTCTGTGATTAATAAGAGGTCAGTGGAGAATGGCCTGACTGTTTCAAGCTGACTGGAAGGCGACAGTAACTCAAATAACCAACAGTGGTACGCAGAAGAGCATCTGAACACACAACATGCTGAACCTTAGTGGATTAGCCACATCAGGTTCTATCCTATCAGCTAAGAACAGGAAACATGATGCTAGAGTAGGCACAGGTTGAGCAAAACTGGACAGTTGAAGATTGGAAAAACATTGCCTGGTCTGACTAATGATGATTTCTGCTGCGATAATCCGGTCAGAATTTGGTGTAGACAACTTGAATCCATGCCTTGTGTCAACAGTTCAGGCTGCTGGTGGTGGGTGGTGTAATTGTGTGGGGATTGTTTTCTTGGCATATATTAGGTCCCTTAATACAATTTGAGCATTGTTTAAATGCCACAGCCTACCTGAGTATTGTTGCTGACTGTGTGCATCCCTTCATGGCCACAGTGTGCCCAGCTTCTGATTGATACTTCCAGCAGGATGATGTGCCATGTCACAAAATTGTTTGTCATCGCAAATGTAGTTCCACAAACATTACAATGCGTTAAGTGTACTCCAATGGTCACAGTAGCCAGATTTGATGGAGCACTTTTGGGATGGGGTGAAATGGCAGCCGACAAATCTGCAGCAACTGCCTGATGCAATCTTGTCAACATGAACCAGAATCTAAGGAATGGTTCCAGTATCTTGTGGAATGCAGGCCACAAAGAATTCAGGCTGTTCTGGGGGCAAAGGGAGCCAGTAGTAGAAAGGTGTTCCTAATAAAGTGATCACAGAGTCTGTGTGCGCATATATATAGTACTGTGCAAACGTCTTAGGCACATAAAGTGCAGATGCTTTCAAAAGTAATTACATTTATAAATATTTTTTAAAAATCACTAGAAGGTGCAGTAAACCATTGAATCGAATCAATAGTTGCCTTTTAAACTGCATAAATGACAGTACACTGGACAGGTACACTGTCCTGCAGTTTTATATTTAAGAAAATCTTCTTGTATGTTGTTGCAAGCAAATTGGAGAACTTCTGCAGACTTTGGCTTCTGGCTATCCAGGTAATCCAAAACAGCCTTGATTAAGTTTTCATCTGAAAAGTGGTCTTTTGCGTAATAAGTATATTATTTTATGAAATACAAAGCTTTCACTGTAACATTAAATGTTTTGGAAAAATCTATGTTTGGAAATCTGAAATTAGCCATTTTCTGACACACTAATGCAGAAAACAAAAAACACTGAAGAGCAAATTTATATTTAAAAAAAAATCTAGGGTGCACAGTACTGTATATATAAGGAGAGAGAGATGTGTCCGTAAGAAAAGTTGGCGAGAACACCTTCATGTAATTGTGAAAGTGGGCGATGTTAATGTGTTGCTTCTCATATATGGAGTATGTATAGCTGTGGGATCACATTGGATGTTTCTCTCTGGAGTAGGAGCTGTGGGATCAGGGTGGATTTTCCTCACCGGAATGGGACACTTGTTGCAGGGTGCAGATGAGATCACTGGACAGGCTTTTACTTTTGCTCAGTGAAGTTGGCAGTGCTGTGAATATGACCAGATCTCATTCCCATCGACCCTTTTCTGCCTGCCTATTTCTGTCATAACCGGTGCCAAGCTGTAATTTGTCTAAGCATAACGTACTTCAGAAGGAACCAAGGTTATAACATGCATATTGTGCCTACATTGCTAAGAACCAATCAGAATCCCCCTTCCCCTGATCCATTATTATTTACCTATAGTGTAGCTAAGAGACAATAAGCAGTTATAACTTTTAAAAAATATATATATTTCTTTTTTTAAACTATCAAGTCTGCCTTTGAAAAATCACAATCTGGACCTGAGAACAGAAATTTGGTATTTCAATCAGATACCATTTTTTTTCTACATAATTTAATCATGATGGTATCGACAACTGAGGCTAAATTTGGAAACTGACTGACTTACTGAGGCTGCCGTAATTGTTTTATACTGAATGCGCCTTAATTTGAAATTTTTTCTTTTGTTTTTGTTTTGTTATTGGCACATTTCAGAAGTACCTCAGCATTGAAGCATAAACACTTCTTTTAACGGTCACTGTAATTTATTTTTAATCAAAATGAGTGTGTTGGAATTTTAAATTGCATTAAATTTAAAATATTTTTGTCTTTAACCTCTCATTTTAGATCAACTTTTTAGATTATTTAAAGAGCATATTGATGCACTAAACATAGGATATACAGAGCCTGTAGGATATACTGTGTAGTCTGTCTGGACAGTGACACATTGTTTTTGCTGTTTTGGCTACTCCAGCACATTGGATTGGAAAGGAATCGGTGAATATGAGGTTGCTGTGTATTCCTGTTAAATCGGATGTGGACGTAAATACCCTCTAATTAAAAATGCCAGTCTATACATTAAACCTCTTGTCCAATCCATCCAAATCCAAAATTACAAAAATTGTCTCTGTCGTATGGACTGCACTTATATTCCAATTGATTACATCTAACCTAAATTGATTATATTTATAACTAACATTATGAGCTCAGTTTATTTGTGAATGTTAACGGTTATTTACACGGTGAGCTCCATAATCTTTAGGACAAAGACATTTTATTTGGCTCTGTGCTCCACAATTTTAGATTTGCAATCAAACAATTCACATGTGAATTGCATATTTAGAGTTTTTATTCAAGTATCTATTATACTTTGGTTTCACCAAGCAGTAACAAACAATACTAGATACTGAAAGATTTCCAAAACCTGTACTAAGGAATTAATTGAAAACTCCTTACGAATCAGAAATGTCTGTGAAGCCATTCGTCCGAAACATAATGGTGCCCTGAAATAGGGGGATGTATAGCTAGTACCCTGATTTCTAGTTGGTGAAAACAAAGCATATAAGAATATCCCAAATGAAAGCTGAGTGTGTATGTTGGCCATTGTTGGATTACAACTTGTTGTAGTACAGAGCCCAATCAAGAAACACTTTGTCCCAAACATTATGGAGCTCACAGTACAGTATGTGAGGCATGCGCACAGAGAGAAATGTGCAAACTAGTTATAGAGAAGTACAATGCTGTGAGAATTTTTTTTTTTTTTTTGCCCAGGAGTGATACAAGATGGAACACTACTTTGTAAAGGATATCAGATCTGTATTTTAGAAAATGAAATTCCCTCTAAATTATTGTAATAATTTCACAATTAAATATATTGTTGAGGTTATTCATCTGAATTGGTTATATGGCTTTGTTATATGTTATGTTAAGTTATGTTACGTGAAATAGAATTCCAATATTGGTATCTTCTCAAAGTTTCATTAATCTCTCAAATTTGGTGTTGTGGCTGTTTTGAAATTGGAACCGCAAGAAAACACATATTACAATGGAATGTGTCCTGCAAAAATGAAGCTACGTAAAGAGTGCTCCGTATGGACTTGGTGTGGGATTCTTGTGGAGTTGGCTGCAGTGTAACTATGCAGTGTGAAAAGGGGAATACTAAATTCTGTTTGTATACTAAATTCTTGGTAAGTGTCAAGACAAGACAAATTATTAACAAGAAAAAATTAAGTATTTTATAGCCCAGTAAAAATTTTATATTGTAAAGCAACGTAATCTTGAAATGTTGTTTGCACTTTCATAGTCCTATACTTGATACATTCCCAGTTTATATGGCATAAGTAATGTTTGATGTCTGGCCAATCAAAGAAAGGTTTACTCTTAATAAAAGTTGCCTAAAATGTGCATTGCATCCTCTGTTTATTTTGTATGACATACATTTTAATATTCCTTTGTAATGGAGGCTAGTCCATGTAGGCAAAGGAGGCACTGCCTCCCTAGAATTTAAAAGATACCGTCAGTTCCTGAATTATTTTATCCCTGATAAAAAATTGTTGCATATAATAAACACAGTTAATAATCTATTTGTTCAAATATATGGGAAAGCCTGAGCCAATGACCACCCATAAACATAAGTGTTAGCAGACCACAGCCAATGGATTACCTGGAAGCGAAATGGCTGGAGAGCCAGATAACATCAGGTAATCCTAGCAGTTCATCTGGTGGAGGCACTGGAGAGGGGCATCGACTGAAAAGAGGACAAAGGGTTTCCCCTTTGGTGGTAACGGAGAGTCGGTACAACCCATTTTATAGCGAGGCACTCCTTTTCAATCATATTGTATCGACTCTCCCTGGGGCTGAACTTGCGGCTGATTACCAGAGTACCAGTCGCTCCTCCCCATCCACCTCCTGGGACAACACCACCCCCAGTCCCCTATCAGAAGCATCGGCCTGCAGGAGGAACGGAATTTAAAAGTCAAGGCTAACCAGGAGAGGACCGCCACGCAAGCATGCTTTATTCTCAGAAATACCACCAGCCACTGTGCCGTACACTGAACCGGATCTGAGGCCTCCTTTCAAGCGAGGTCAGTCAAGAGACTAGTGAGACTAGTGAAGTCAGGGATAAACCGGTGATATTTTGTTGGTCCCAGGAATGATCTCACTTGTTTTTGGACTTGGGGACATGCCAAAATGGCCCGTTTTTATCTAGTAGCGGAGTGGGACCAGATGTTCGCTCCTTCAGCAGCTCTGTGAGGAAAAGCTTGATCAGCAGCCTGCAACACTGCGTTGACGGCTCTTGACTTTCCTGCAGGCTACAGAGAGCTTGGTGTTGAGCCTCCGTGCCACTGAGCCAGCTGCTTCACGATCTGCAATAGCTGAGAAGGTTCCATCTTCGGAGAACTCCTCTGTCGTGGGTTTCGGCACCAAAATGTCACGCATCCAGGTGATACCACTGGGACACAGAAGAGCTGCTTTGTGTTGGTTTTGGGCAGGCTGTCTGGGGACTGGGGCGCATCCTGGCTCCACAGAGCCATGGTGTCCAGGTGCCTTGGGGCTGTAGATACATGCACTCTCATTGGCATAAATGCAGGTGATTTAGTAAGTGCACCAGAAAGTACCAGGAGGTACAATAGACTGATGTCTTCTTGGGGTCTCTACGATCCCGTTCTTTGCATTTCATCTCAAATTTGCCTCTCTTCAGTCGTTTCATTCAATCATTAATAAAAATAAAAAGGTTACGGTCTGTAACATAATGCTCCATTTATTTGGCATTGTGAAGAAAACAAGCCTGCACTGATTCATATTGCAATAACAATAAAAAAGACTAACTGTGCAGCCCAACACTAAACCCATGGCCATTACAAAATGTCAAACCCTGCTGCCCTTAGTGCAGGAGATACTGCATCATATCAGTAAAAATACATTGTGATATTTTCACATATTTTAGATTTTGGTCATAACCAAATGTATCTTCCATTTTCCAATTCATTCCATTGTGCTTGGTTACATGGGTCAGGATTAAGTTCAAAATGGATATGGAAAGGTGAATTATGAGTACACAGTTTTGAAGTAACCTTCATCATTATTATTCTTCTGTCCAAAATTAACATCCAGTCCTGCCGAGTATGAAATCATGAAATCTAGGAGAGGGTGGACAATAAAGACCATCACACACAAACTTCCCTTGTGGAAGTTTGACGGACTTTCACATGTGAAATGTTCAACTCAAGTCTGTGACAAATATTAGCCAGTCTAATTAGTACTGCCAACAGATTCTTTAATCGAAGTTGCTGGTGTGGTTCCAATATGCATCCAGATATAGCCTTTCTCTGGACCAACAGGAATTGTGGGGAAAGGACAACTTCTTGACTTGAAATACTCAGAAGGCGCATGGCAAACAAACTCAAGGTACTCCATTTTTCTCGGAAGATCCTCTTCTGGACCTAAACCAAACCAATGAGAGAGGAAAATAAATGTGTGTGAAATTACCTTAATTATGACAAGTGTTCCATCAGTACATTGTACTGAACCATGATGTGCAAAATAGCTGTATGTAATTTACATATCCTGCACTTTCTTTTCTGGGGGTGACCTTTCTGAGAGGAATTTGCACATCCAGACAAAAGGGAATTCAATAGTCCAATTGTGAAGTAAAAATGTTTTTGTTTTTTTCTGCCTTGGAACTTGCTAGATTTGCAAAAATGACAACTCTGTCATTCTGGGTTATTGAGTGGAGATTGATGGGCAGAAATCTCACTTTAATCCATTTAAAATGAAATCCACAATACATCAAGGTGTGTAAAATGTGAAGGATTACTTTCTGAAGCCACTGTATCTGTGTGGTTTTATTTTGAATAAAAGCATCCTTCTCAATCACTCACCTATGATGTAAGTGCTGGCATCAAACTGGTCTTTGGGACTGGCCTGTGTTGGTATTAACCAGGTCAAAGCTGCACTCTTCTCACAATACTGGTCTTGAACAAAGCCCCGAATCTGTGCATAGTACGGTCTCCCATCATCCTCGTCTGTTACTTTGATTACATCTCCTATTTGGAAATAGACACCCTGAATAAAAGAAGTCTTGTTAGAGTATATTATGTATACAGTGGCTATTTTGTGTATTAGTCTATTAGAAAATATAGAATACCTTGTAAAAAACAGACTCTGATGTGATGATTGTAGACACTGACTCTGGAGCTTTGATTGGCTAAGAGAGAAGAAAATAATTAGTTCTGCATACAAGAACTTGTCTGCATTCACTAAAGAGCCCTTGTTATTGCTTACCATTAAACTGACAGCAACTTATCACTAGCAAAACACTTTTAGGAAAATCATAATACATACATTGATGCGTAACATTCACAGGAATGTTCTGAATTTCTATGTTTACAATAAACTTGTCATACAGATATGTAATATTTTCTATTGAACTTATTACTTATCGCTTTAAATGCATTTTGAGTTAATTTATTCTAGTGTTTTTTGTTTTTTCCAGGGTTGTAATTGTACTCATGATTAACAAAAAGGTTCTCAATGCAAGAAAGCATACTCGCGTAAACGAAGCACATACTGTATACATCCTGAAAAATACAACACCTAGGGGTTTTGTCTGCACAATTATTGATGTAAAAATAATGACATGTTATGACTTAACCATTCATTCACAGTCACATAGACCAATAGTAGACGGGGCATCCAAAAAACGTCCATGATTTTATATTTTATATATATTTTATATATATATATATATATATATATATATATATATATATATATATATACATATATACACACACACACACACACACACACACACACACACATACATATATTTATATATACATACATATTTATGTAGTACACAGCATAGAACCAAAGATAATAGGACAATAAACTGGACTGGTCAGCCAACACTGAAGCACTCTACAGGAAAGGGCAGAGTCGGCTCTACTTCCTCTGGAGGCTGCGGTCTTTCAATGTCTGCAGTAAGCTCCTCTGGATGTTTTACCAGTCTGTCATCGCCAGTGTCCTTTCTTATGCCGTTGTGTGCTGGGGAGGCAGCATTAAGAAGAGGGACGCTGGGCGACTGGAAAGGCTGGTAAGGAAAGCTGGCTCTGTAGTCGGAATGGAGCTGGAGTGCTTAACAACATCAACAGCAGAGAAAAGGACACTGAACAAGATGCTGGCAATCATGGACAATGACCGCCACCCACTATATAACACACTAAACCGACAGAAGAGCATCTTCAGCAACAGACTCCTGTCTCTGACATGCTCAACAGACAGGTCAAGAAGGTCCTTTGTTCCATGGGCCATTCATTTATACAATACACAAAACGGGAGGAGATAACTGGACTTTTCACCATGAGTCTCTTTCTGCTCCTTCCATCACATCACGCTGTCTACTGTTTACCTTGTACTTTTTGCACTACCACGATTGCACATTTATTTAATTTAACATAGCACCTTATTTTTATTACCATAGCACCTTATTTCAGATTTTTTTACTTTTGATCTTTATGTGTGTGAGATATGTGTGTATATATGTGTATGTATAAGCTGCTGAATGCCTAAAATTTCCCTCGGGATGAATAAAGTATCTATCTATCTCTATAAGATGGTGTGGGTGCCTCCCGTGTGACTAATTAGTATATGGCTCACACTGCCATCTGGTGGCAATTTAACTGGCCTACACTACTAGAGGGAGCCACTTGCAGTACACGCAGCAGACATTGAAAGATTGGCAGGGCAAAGTTCCTTGTGCAACTTCTTCGAGAAGATTAATGAAAACAAAGTAAAATCCAAACTGTGCAAAGAAATAAACAGTTTTGGAACATCATTAGGAAGAAAGAGAGCACTGGTGTAGATTTGGGATCATTGCAGATAAGATGCTTCTGTACACTTCACAATTAATTCTGTTGCTGCTATCAACAGTTACATTATGAATGAAGGCAAGTGAGCCAGCTGATGTGGCAGCCATACATGCCAAAACTAACACCCCCACCATGTTTCACAGATGTGGGGGGTGCTTTAGTTCTTTGGCAGTTCCCTTTAGCCTCCACACTTTGCTCTTGCCATCACTCTGATGCAGGTCAACCTTGGTCTCATCTGTCCACAAGACCTTTTTCCAGAACTCTGCAGGCTCTTTTCAGTACTACTTAATACGTAACCTGTACATACTTTTTATGCAGCTAGAGTGGTTTGCATCCTCCAGTGTAGCTTCAGTACATCAGTTTGTGAAGTCTTCTGCAGAGAATAGTCACGAATACATCCACGCCTGCCTCGTGAAGAGTGTTTCATATATGTTGGACAGGTGTTTGGGGTTTTTTCATCATTACAATAGAATTTGGTCATCAACTGTAGAGATCAGTAGAGGATGTAATTATGAGGCCTTCGATGTGGTTACGAATTATTTTTAGAATGAACCCATTCATGTTTGCCTGCACTTGAATGAACCCATTCAAGTGCAGGCAAACACTCATAAACTGAGTCAAGGTAACAGTCTGGATTGAATGATTAGCAAAAATCTACTTTGTTGGCGAATGCAATTAATTCATACTTTAGCTAGTTACTTACATTTTTCAGCTTGAAAATGTGCCTTCTTCCCTTTCCTTTTGTGGACACCTTTTTCTCGGAAGCGGGTGCCTTGTACTTCGTGCTTCTCAATCGTGCTGATCTACGATGGATTTCCTGTTTCGACTAAATAAGGTTACAATTCAGTGTTTGCAACATTGCATAAACGTAGCTAGATAAGCAGCCTGCTAGCCTACACCACCAGTCGCTTAACTGTGTTAGCTAGCTAGCCAACTAGGCAAACGTACATCCCCAATAGTACAACATCGAGCTAACCACCTATTAACGTTAGCTAGTACAGCATCTACTTTTGATTCTGGTTAGCTAACAGCAATGTTAACAGATAAATATTCTCGCGAAAATTAACCAATGTAAACACGATAGCAATTTACAAAGACACACACTGTTATATCATATATAATGACCGTACATCGCTTTTCGAAGAATATTGAGGGAACCCAGAGAGATTACTGCATACCTGTTTTACGCCGCCATTGTTTTGTTGGATGCTGGAAGTAGCCGAAGGTCCGGCTGTTCCAATGGTACTGTGCTTCCCTGTGCAGTTGTTGCACAGTATCTCTCCATGATTTCCTTTCTTCCACATTGAAGATGAGTTCGTCTTGCACACTGCACAACATGGCTTTAAACCAAGCGGCATTTTGACTTTACACTCGGAACTGGTGACAAGTTACTACTCACCAAGCTAAATGTTATAATACTCGTTAACTAGAAGACTGTTTAGCGTTTACCTGGCTCAGTGAAAACGCAACTGAAACGCTGATAAATTACTTACGGTGAATTTTAAATAAGAATTGCGAGCACTGTAAGGACAATCCATTTGTTTAATTCACGTTATTCTTCTTCTTGGTGTTTAATGACGGTTCTCAACCCACAGAAAGGTGCATTACCGCCACCTACTGGAATGGAGTGTGGACCGGGATTATACGAGTGATGGGCATTCCAGCTCGTTTATTATACTAGTGATGGGCATTCCGGCTCTTTCCAGTCTCAAATCTCAAAATGATTGACACTCCGAATAATTAGAAAATCAAACAAAGCAAATTGGAAATAGAATTTTACTTATTTTAATTTAATCTCAGCCTAAAGGAACTATATTCTGTCATTCCATCACTTCCTGCTTCACAAGAGTATAAAAATGAGGGAGCAAGCATGCAAAATGCCTTTGTCAACCATCAGCATGGGAAAAGCCAAAGAACTGTCAATGCAGAAGACACAGATGGTAATTGACCATCACTGTTCAAATTTGGCCATTATGGTCCATGTATGGCCCATGTCTGATAGTCAGATTTGGGTCGTCCATGGGCCCTCATTCTTTGCTGTATGTGGGCCAAGGGAAATTGGATAGTGTGGGCTGGAGCGAGGCCAGAATAAATTTGCTATTCAGGGTCATAGGCACAACTCTGGTCCCCAGGTTGACAAACGGCAATAACAGACTCCAAAGGCAATCAAAATCCTAAAATCAATACTAGATACTGAAAGCTTTCTTATACTTTCACCAAGGAAGCAATTGAATACATCTGGCTAATCAGGAACATCTTAGAAGCCAACTGTCCAATTTACTAAAATGGGGAGACCTTGAACAAAAAGGGATGCAATTCCTACACTGATCACCCAATATGGATGTAAATACAATGGTATAAATTATGTTCTTTTGGCTTCTGGATTTGAAATGAAATGATGAATATGTGGATATTCGTTTCATTTCAAATTCAATGTGCTCTAGTATAGAGCCAGGACATTTGATTTGTACCACTGTACTGCTGACCAAATACTTAAGGACTGCACTGTATGTCCTGCATTTGTCACCCCTATTCATTCTACTGTAGCCATTTTAGATTTTTTCACTGTAACTAAAGCTTGTAAAGCACAAGTCTTGGGGCCAGTTTTCAATATACCATCAAATAGGTATTACTTTTAAGACAGGTGTAAAATAAAGGCTAAAGCATTTTTGGATTTTGATATTCAGCAACTAATTTTTTCCCCATCAACCCAAAATTCTAGTATCACCAGCTAATATTGACTAATTCCTATTTCCAGTTTAACTTGTAAACTTGATAAAATATATTTGCATTGCATGATCTCTGGCAAAAACAATGAGACAATATTACCAAAGCAAAGAACCTTTTTTATTCTTACATTGCATGTAAAATTTACATAAGTCATACATTTTACAAATGATTTGCCATAAAAAATATATATTTCTTTTCAAAAATTCTATTTTTTATTTTTTTCATTTTTATTATTCTGAATGCATAAACATGTTTGTACCCAGATGTACTGCAAATAGTATTATTCTTTGACAAAGTGTTCATTCCAAGATGGCATGGGTTTTTATTGCAATCATTTATAGGAAAAAGATAAGTGGCAATAAGGTACATTTATGTTGGCTGTTAAAAATATAAAATATTTTTCATCTTCAGTGAACGTAATTCTGTAACAAACTGGAGTAGCAGTAACAAAATGGATTAACATGAAAAATAAGAAAAAGGAGCACAGGCCATGGGTCGGGTGACTGGTAGGCACTGTAAAAATGTCACTTTCAATTTGTTTTCCCCATTAACTATGAATAATAAGCCAAGATATATGAGCTTTAAAGTTTTTCTTCAGTTTTTGAGAAGTGTAGGACTACATTATTTGTAATTATTTCTGAAATATCACTATACTGTCACCTGAAACCTTCAGATTTTAGATTTTGAAAATTTAGTTAAAATCTCTTCTTGCTGAATCCATAGAATATCACTTTACTAACTACTATTGAAAAGGCACTGTAATGAATTACACATTATACAGCCATTTAGCCCACTGTAATGTCTGGTTCTGGTTCAATGAAAGGTGAACAGTGTGATCAGTGTGACAGAGATGGTGCATGTCAGGTTGTCATTTGCACAAAGACAAGCTTTAGCTAATGGGCTAGTGACACTGTTGCCAGGCATGGAATACAACTAAAATTATTAGACCAGTACAAAAACAATAACAAAAATATTAAAATATTCAAAGGTTTTTGAGATTAGGTCAACCTTTTTTTTCTTTTTTTCTTTTTTTTATCCATCAATCAAAGGGAATTCAGTTCATACATATTTACAGACAGCTCCATAAATCTTGGCACAAAGACAAATCTTGATTTGACTCTCTACTCAATTCTATATTTGTAATCAAACAATTGGTGGTTAAAGTGCAGTTTCAGTATTTTAATACATTTTGATCTCACCATGTAGAAATTACAGCACTTCTTATATACATCGCCTCATTTCAGGGCGCCATGATATTTGGGACAAACATCTTTGCAGACATTTCTGATCACTCGGATGTGTTCAATCACTTCCTTAGTGCAGGTATAAGAGAGCATTTAGCAAAAAGGCCCTAGGCTTTTAATTGTCACCTGATTGTCACCTGAGCCCGATATAACCGAGTTTGGGTCGGGTTCTGTCATTTTCTATCAGGTTCTGTTCGGGGTGGGCTCTTTGGAGCTGGCCCTTTAATTACAAAACACCACATGAGCTGGATTGCAGTTGTAGGCAAGCTAGTTTAGGCTAAGATATGTGAGTGACAGGAAGCATGCCTTAGAGAAAACAAGTCAAGGGAGTATGAAGTACTTGGCAGCCATCAAAAGGAAAATCTGAGGTCTGGACAATGCATTTACATGCAGGCTCAAGTGGGTAAAATATTTGGACTTGTTTCAAATTCGAGGCCAAATAATAGGCTTACCTAAATAAACAGTTTGGAGTATCATTAAGAAGAAAGAGAACACTTCCGTCCAATGAGTTTGGAAGCATTTGGTTGAACTTGAGCAGATGTTTCTGCGTACTATACTAAAGAATTCATTCTGCAGCTTCTATCAGCAGTTACATTATCAACGAAGACAAGTGACTGAGTGAGATAAGTCAATCTTGGTATCATCTGTCCACAATACCTTTTTCCAACCTTTTTTTAAGTACTTAGCAAACTGGTCATATGTATAAAAGGTGCTGTAATCTCTACATGGTGAAACCAAATGTACACAAAACACTACAATAAAATATACTATATACTCAACCACATGTTAATTGTAATTGAGAAAATATGTTTTTGTCCCATGCCTTCTGGGGTTCACTATAAATGCTATGAAATGTATTTTTCCCCTTCCTGATCTCCTCTACCATTTCATATTTTTCATGCTGAATGCTTTCAGATCTTTAGACAACAATTAAAGAAATTTAAGGTACGTGAATTAACGCAAAACACATTTTATAGTTAAATGGTTGGCATTTATATAGCGCCTTTATCCAAAGCGCTGTACAATTGATGCTCTCATTCACCCATTCATACACACACTCACGGTGATTGGCTGCCATGCAAGGTGCCGACCAGCTCGTCAGGAGCATTTGGGGGTTAGGTGTCTTGCTCAGGGACACTTCGACACAGCCCGGGCGGGGGATCAAACCGGCAACCCTCCGACTGCCAGACGACTGCTCTTACTGCCTGAGCCATGTCGCCCCTAGTTATCATTTACTTTACTTTATTTAACTTATCCAACACCCATATCAGCCCTGCGAAGTAATTGCCCCCTAAAAATTAATAACTGGTCTTACCACCTTTAGCAGAAATAATTGCTGCTAAATACCTCCCAGAATTTGATTTAAGTCTTTTAGGCCAAGAGGAATTTTAGACCAATCTTCTATGAGACCTGCTTTAACTCAAAGAAATTGGTATTTGTGAACTGCTTCTTTTAGGTCCTGCCACAGCATCTGTTTTGGGTTCAAGGAAAGACTTTGACCAGGCCAATCCAAAGCCATTTCTAAGGCTCTGGGACCCCACCGACTCCACAGTGAGAGCCATTATTAATCGGAACTTCCCAGGAGTGGCTAGCTTGCCATACCAAGAGTGGAGCCACATCTCATTGTGGAAGTCACAACAGATCCCAGAAGAACATGTAAAGAACTACAGGCCTCTTGATCATCAGCTAAGCTCAGTGCCATTAATCCACAATAAGAAATAGACTGCGCAAAAATCGGATTCATGGGAGTACTCTCCCATGCAAGGCAGAAACCACTGCTTATGAAGAGAAACATCAATGCTCATTTTACATTTACATTACCCTTTTCTAATACTATATTTTGTCTAAAGATCTGACACCTTTCAGTTTGACAAATATGCAGTAATAGAAGAAATCAGGAAGGGGGGAAATAATTTTTCACAGCAGTGTTTATATAGTGCAGTCTGTAGTTATTTGGACAGCGACACATTTTTTGTTGTTTTGGCTACGTACTCCAGCACATTGGATTTGAAATGAAACAACGAATATGAGGTTAGACGCCAGACTGTCAGCTCTAATTTGAGGGTATTTACATCCATGTTCAGTAGGAATTACAACCTTTCTATCTGCAGTCCTCTCCATTTCAGGTGACCAAAAGTAATTGGTCAGTTGTCTTAACAGTTTCTGATAAGTCCAGTGTATTCAATTGCTTCCTAAGTGCAGGTATAAGAAAGTGTTCAGGGTTTTGTTTGCCTTTGGAATCTGTTATTGGCATTTGCCAACGTCAGGACCAAATTAAAGTCAAGGAAGCCATTATGAGGCTGGGAAATAATGCGAAAAAAAAACAAAAAACAGAGGCCAAATAGTTTTACTAGGTTTACCGAAACTGTTTGGAACATCATGAAGAAGAAAGAGAGCACTGGTGTGTGTTTGGGATCATTTCCTTGCTGTGGGATGAAGCATCCATTTGAGGCATTTGATTGAACTTGAGCAGATAAGATGCCTCATAATTTGGAATTAATTCTGTTGCTGCTATCACTTTATTACTTGGCAAACGGTAACCTAGCCATGCTGTTTTTGCATCTTGCAAGGTAGCCCCTGTAGATCTGTTTGTGAAGTTACAAAGCGGAGAGACTAGTCACTGACACAACCTCGCCAGTCTCCTGAAGAGTGCTTCTGATCTGTAGGCGTTAGGGTTTTTTTTCTTTATCATGGCAAATATTCTTTGGTCATCAACTGCTGAGGTCTTTCTTGGCCTACCAGCACCTTTGGAACTGCTGAGCTCATCAGTGCACTCTTCTCAAAGATGTTCCAAGCGGTTTATTTTGGCAAGCCTGTTGTTTGGTCTTTGTCTCTGACTGTTTTTTATTTGTATTTCTCTCTGGTCCTCACTAATAGTCCAAAGACAATCAAAAGCCTAGAATAAAGAGATTCCCATAAAAAGGGGGGACTATATATGCAAACAAATGTAATTTCCACCAGGATCACCCGATATAGATGTATATACCAAATACAATCAAGGTTGGCAGTCTGTACTTTAACCTCATATTAATTGCTTCAATGTGTTGGAGTACAGAGGCAAAATAACAGAAATTGTACCACTGTCCAAATACTTACAGACTACAGTGTGTTATATATATATATATATATATATATATATATATATATATATATATATATATATATATATGTGTGTGTGTGTGTGTGTGTGTGTGTGTGCGTGTTTTGTTATTGCACCTGACAAGCACAATCATCCCACATCCACAGACATTTAAAAAAAATTTTATGGGCTTAATCTGGTCTTTCAATTGTAACGTCCATTTAACCAAAAGTCCAAATTGGGTTTATGCACGCAGTGTCTACGTATTTCCACTTCTTTCCTTTCATTCTCCTTTGACAGCTGACACTGACAGTTGGTTTCTTTATGTTAACTACCTAGCTAATTTACCAGCTGACAAGATATGCTACCCTAACAGCACAGCTACATAGAGATGAGGTAGACGTGTTGTCACGCTCTGTCTGTGTAGGGTGTTCAAACATTCCTCACTATGCGGGACAGTCCTGTATTTTAACAATTTGTCCAGCAAAAGTGAATGTCCTGCATTTCAATAAACTCACACTCTAAAATGTTAAATATATGAATTCTTAATGTTTTCTCTAGTTATTAAGCAACAATTAAGCAACAATCGAGAATTGGGCCAGTACCCTAAATAAGTCTTATCTGGGTCAAAGAGAAAGGTTTTTCTTTTACTATAGAGTGTAAAGGGAAACTACTTTACAACATGATCAACATTTCTGTACTGATCTATACAGATCTGTACTGTGCTGATCAATAGCACGTTTCAGCTTGATGATTCATTCATATTTGACAAATGTCTCAATTGGTTTGACATATTTAAATAATTTAACTGAAGTAACACAAACATAATAACAGTACCCAGCAGGAACACAACATTGTGACAATGTTTTGACAAAGTAGTAATATGATTGGTGCCAGCAAAATTTTGGTTGCAGCAATGTTGATGGAGACATGACATTTTGACAGCTTTGGGATAGCACTGTATCGAACAATTTTAGAAAATATATTTTTGCAGCTATTTGACAGTGTAAGCACTGGGTTAGGGATTACAGAAATATGACAATTTAATATAATAGTTCCTGGTTTGAAGAAATCTTTAAAGCCAGTTTAAAGTCTTTTCTTTTGTTTTGCAAAAACACAACATTATAGTTACATCTCCAAAAACATTTACTCAATGATGGGTCTTTGTCCCAAACATTATGTTGGGCACTGTATATCTAAATAAATCATATTATGTCATTTTCAAGTCAGGTTAACTCCATACATTTCTGATTATCTGGTTAAAGAATCCAGAACACAATGTTTGGTAAGTTATTCTCAAATTTCACATTAAGATAATAGTTACATGCCTGCAAGGTGTAAACAGGCATTACAGAAGATTGGGTAATGATTTTGCATTCAAAATTCATTATGCATTCATGAGCAACAAAAGCATTGCACTGCAATTACATAGAGAAGTAAGAATGCTTTATAAAATGTTTTACTTATCTTATGAAGCTGTTATGTTGCGGACTACAGAGCATATTCATGATTGCACTTTGAACTCTTCAGAATACATTAATTACATCCATACAAACAATGAGTGTATGCATTTTGTCACCACCAATAATAGTGATGAATTTCCATTAACTTAATGTATGTGTTATGAAGCTTTGTATCAAACAATATAGCTTATTAGTGCATGTCATGGGTTTTAAATGCATTATGAGAAGTACAATAGTCCGAGCGTTACATTAACTACATGGAAATCTTTCATGAAGCATTATTTTTTGTGTTATGAAGACTCCTATCAATCCTTTCATTACAAACGTTTTTGCTTTTAAATGAGTGGTCAAGTTATTATATCACAAACATGTACCATAACATTTACTTCTGCTGAGACTCAAAGTGATTTATAAAGTGAAGAATGCCCTTCACATATTGACACTGCTGGATTGTCACCTATGTGATTCAAAATGAGTACCGTATCAGGCCTAAGTAAACAACATTAATAAAATCTTAATGTTAATATTATGTATGCTTTTTGGTGCACTCATGAATGTATTATGTGTGCAGTATTCTTATATCTATGAACCTCAATTCAGATCTATCCCAGCTGGTTACATAATGCATACACACATATTGTACATTGTTTTGTATGGTTGTACAGTAATGAATGTATTTAAGAGTTCAATGTGCATTCATGAATATGCTCTGTAGTCCACAATATAACAGATTCATTAGATGCATTATCCTCTATGTAAGTGCAATGTAGCGGTTTGTAATTCTCACGAATGTGTAATGAATGCATTATGAAGATGGAGTTAATGAATATCATTATTGAACAATGCTCCGTTGCCATTTCTATTTTGCAGTTACCGCTGCTACAGAAGTCTGGACATCACAAGATCAGTTTACACCGCCATGCTGGCAGGAAAACTGGCAGGCAAAACAAGTGAAAATGAACGGCGGTAGTCTCAGGTTCAAACCCTGTGAGCTCACAGCGCACTTCAATCCAAAAACATTGACCAATATATTCAAAAGCTTGACAGATTAAATATCAGTTACACTTGACAGGCTCCTCGGGTGCCTTTTACATTTTATTTTTATGATTGAGACCGCAGAAAGGGAAAAAGTTTCTGATCTGCAATATTTTTTAACGACCCGATGAACTTACCCTTCACATCCTCCAGTGATGCTTTAAAGGATAAGGTATATGACCAACATGTCCCAGACCTTTTAATAGACAAAATCATCATTACTTTACATTAATGGCAGACACTCTTATCCAGAGCGACATACAGTTGATTAGGCTAAGCAGGAGACAATCCTCCCCTGGAGCAATGCAGGGTTAAGGGCCTTGCTCAGGGGCCCAATGGCCAAACGGCTGTATGGATCTTATTGCGGCTATACTGGGCATCGAACCACCGACCTTGCGTGTCCCAGTCATGTACCTTAACCACTACACTATAGGCCAACCTACATAGATGGAAGAATCTTTTTTTTCTTTTTTTTTCTCAATGATCCCAGCTCATCTACTTCCCACTTGGTTTAACTCAGAATTAATATAGCAATTTTACTAGAAAACTAAAAAAAGACTAAAAATTAAACTGACCACCCTGCACATACATAAAATATCAAATAGGTCTAGAAACAGATTTCAATCATTATTTTCTAGCAAACCAGCGAATTCAATCCCAATTGTATCTATCCCACCGAACCGTGCAGCTCACTAAACAAAAAGATAACAAAACAAAAAGATAAATCAACAACTCAGACCCCCCAATGCTGAACTTTGGTCCCAAACATTCAAAAACACATTTTGAATGACTACCAGCAGTAACTTATTGCAACTTATTCAATATAAACTAAGTTGCACACTCTGTCCCCCCAACACCCTGGATAACTATACTCATGCAGTTTGACAATTTCCACCTGTACAACACATCTGACAAGAAACAATCAATAAACAATAAACAATAAATCTTTTAGGCTGGCACATTCCACTCTCTGTACCCTTCTCTATACTAGGAGACAAAAGAACGAGTCACCTCATCCAAATCACACTCGTCATAACTATTACAAAGAAAACCATCCTCCTCAACCGGAAAACCAGAAAAAAGTGGTCGCATGAACAAAAAAAAACAAGCAGGAAATTGTATGGGCAGGATTAAGCCATCTGTCCAAATAATGGTTGGGTCATCATAGGAACCATGGAAAGCTGTGCTAGCTGTATGCTAGCTGTGTAGCTGTCCAGCCAATTTATCTCTATTTATTGCTAGCCAGCTAAGAGAATAGGAGAATTAACTATCAAGATATTAACGGGCTACATTATTACTGCATTACTGCAGGCATCTCGCCTTGAAATAGGAAAAGGAGAAGTCATCCACAATTTCCAACATTTCGCCTTTGTGACTGGTCGAAAATGCTAAGATAGATGAAGCTTGTCCATAATAAAGTAGCAATTTGTTGTTCCTCAATGAACGGATACTCAAAATGGACTACAGTCAGAAATGACAAACATAATTGGTGAGGCCTCAATTGATACCGTGGCAATTAGCTAACATTAGATAGTCCTGGTTTGTTGCTCTAAGTGAACAAACACAAACATCAAAAAGTGGCAACTGTACGGTTAGGCACAGCTAGCTTCATTCAATGCCAGATTCAAGCTGGGAAAGATGAAACAATTATCAATTTACTTTTGTCTTTTTACCTGGTATTTGCACTTTACACTGCTCAGAAGAACCATCAGGTGACTTCATACAGTAAGTATCCAAATAAAGCCTATATTTCTTCCAGGGAGGGGGGGGGGGTTCTCCTTATTTCCCTAGTGTACATGATTGTCTGATTAACATTTGGGTCAATTTCCCTTTCCAGGCTGAAGTATTTTAAGCTCTGTCCAATTATTTTGCTGGCCTCCTCTAGCGGCCATCATTTTGTTGCTTCCTTTTTTAAATCTGTCTTTCACACCACAGATTTTACATTCACTTTTTGCCTTAACTGTATCCTGCCTGGATACAAAGTAATTCACAGGGACAGTTGACAGCTGATGGACTGTTTAAGTGGCTTGTTACCATGGCAATGCACCAGTATTTCTCTGGATTTACTTTACACAGAACAAATACAGGTTCAGACTCGCTTGATGTCTAAACACAGACATCGATACCAGGTCAGCTCCACCAATTACCTATTTATGGTCTGTGAAAAGACTGCGTGAAAAATGAGTAGGGCTGGTTCATTCAGATTGCGGTAGTTGGTGTGCATAAACCCAATTTAGCAAAAGAGAATTGTCCGTTTTTAGTTCAAATATAACCAAACTTGGATAATTATTACACAGCATTGTACAGCATTGTAATTTAAGAAAGCAATGACCTTCCCATTAATTAATCATTCTGGCCATCAAATGAGTTGGATATTTACTGGAAGCAGATATTTAATGTGAATATTAGTTAAAACAGGATTAATTGGCATGATGTAAATCCTTGCTTAATGTGGTCTCTGACCTCCACTGGCTCTGTGTATTTGTATATATGAAGTACCCCTCACTCAGACCACGGGCTAGCCACTCTGCTACTGGTGAAATAATCTTTAGCGGAGAGCTTAGTGCTGCTGCCTCTCCACCAGGAGACCCGAGTTTGGTTCCTGCCTGCTCCCCCACTGAGTCTGTTACATCGGTGTCAAGTAAACTGTCTCTCAACTGGAAAGAGCAGTGTCCCCTATGGGTAGAAAGCTTGTGGGTAGTATGTGAACACGAGGGTACGCTCTGCCAGTGGTGAGTGTAGCGATCTGCTCAGTATGCTGGCTATATATAATAATTCAAATTTTTAATGGAATATTGAAATTAAGTAGTTTGCAAGATGTTGAAGCAACAATCTGAAAAAGCTGTCTTTTCAACTTTCAATAAAACCAACTTTTGAAAAATATATTTTTCATTGCCACATTCCATTGTTTCACACTGAATTGGTTCTGACTTTCTAGGTCTTTAAAGTGCTTCTTGAAAAGACAGTAAGTTCTGCTTGAAAAGAACTTACCGTTTGCCCATTGCAGTACGCTGTAAGGAAACATGTATGCTTTTCAATATCGACGTGTTTTGTTTTTCTTTTTTTTAATACAATTATTCTTAATAATTTTATTAAGAAAATTTTATTAAGAAAATCATATCAATAAAAACTCAGACATAATTCCAATATCCTACACATGTGTAGAACAAATTTTTAAGAAATATATGTAGGTGGAAAAACTTTCACCCAAGTTACCTGGGATGATCATAACATGTTACATATAAGTGAGGGTGGAGGGGCAGAAAATATAAAGAATGGAAGCTGTAACATAGTTTTGTGCATTCTTTGATGTGAAGAGCATATTTGTACAAACTCTTGATTATAATCTCTTTACCCCCAGCCCATCCCATGTGGTAATATAGCACAAAAATATAGGTGTACAATGCTCCTCATACATATGCAAAAAAGACCAAAATAAACGGTAAAGAAGCACTCTCAGAGTGCACATAAGGTAGCATAATTCTTCTCCAAGTATAAGTTGTCATGGAGACAATATCAGTTATTTAAAACATTATGGTTTCCAAGTCTTCCTGACGCTCGGTTGCCGTTGGTTCCTGAAAAGTGTGCTTTAAATGTCAGTGTACGTCTATTGGACCCTCCAGGTTCACTGTAAAATGCTTGTTTTGCAAACCTTGAAAAAGTTTCCATGGAGCGAGCTCCATTATACCATAGTGCAGACTGTGTTCAGGGTGGGGTCAAATCGAACTGCTTTTCCTTCAACTGACTTTGCATTTGTATTGTACATGGGATTTTCAAATGCGGCTTGGCCGTTGTTGTTTTCGTGGACTGAGCAGCCAGTGTACTGAGTTTTCGGTGTAGTCCTACAAAGAAAAGTACATTTCAAACTGAAGAAAAACAGCAGCTGTTTGTTGGATGACTAGTTGTATCTTTTCTGAATGTAGACAGACAATTGACCATTCACTCATCGACAAACATGAAGTTACATTTATGTTTAAGAGCACAGTCAAGCTCAACTTTATATCACACACACACACACACACACACACACACAGGAAAACAAAATATTTGGAGTCACATAATTTTGTTATTTTGGCTCTGTACTCCAGCGCATTGGATTTGAAATTAAACAATTAAGTGCAGTCTACCAGCTTAAATAAGTGAGGGTATTTACATCCATATTGGGTGAATCATTAACCAGTCATTCATTACATGCAAAGGATTTGCAATTAAATATGATGAAATGATTTACATTTTTGTTATTTGGCCAATTTCATTGAATTTGAAATGAGCTGCCCAATCACTTTAGGGTCCCCCACGATGGCGGGACTATGTATAAGAAGGGATCCAATTCCTACAAGGAACCACCAATATGGATGCAAATACCCTCAAATTAAAGGTGTTAGTGAATATTTATTATTTCATGTCAAATCCAATGTGGTGGAGTACAGAGCCAAAAGAACATATACTACATACACTACATTAATATGTAGAACATGCAAAAGGTTTACTTACCGCTGCTTATAAAGATAAAATCCAAAACCTGAAAATATCAGGGCGAAAAAAGGCACAAGGATTGCTATGGCCACAGAGCTACTGTTTGTACCATGGGGTGGATTTGAGGAGTTATTACTTTCTGACATATTCAAACCTGTGAGGGAAGAGCACAATCAATATAAGTAAATAAAAAAAGAACAAGAACAATTCATCTCCTAATGTGTAAAAGAATTATAATGCATGCCAATACAATTTATTATTTCATTAACCGCCGTAAGTACTTTGTATGGATTATGTCCCTGTAGTTATCACTAAATCCATTATTGAAGAGGTAAATCCAGGGACATAAAAAATGTGCATTGTAATAAACTTAAATTCTCATAAGAGAAGTTGTCACCGTGTTATCGTCCTGAATTTCAGTCCACGGAGAAGGGCAAAATATCAGACGTTATGGCCTAACAAAATCAATTTAAGTAATCGTCCCCCCCATCGCTGGCTCTATATACAGCAGCTTGAACTATATGATTGGAAATGTAGCTTAAATGTAGTATCTAAATAGACAAGGCCTGGGACTCCAACACCAGGTCACAGGGCTCACACTTTTGCTTGGACTGAGCGCCTTCACAGCGTGATCCACCTGGAGGCCCTACATGAGCAAATTGTTAATCATTGAGAGATGGAGAGTTGATACAGATGTTCTCCCCATACATCTACATGAGTGCATTTCAAATTATCTCATAAAAATATCACTGTCTCTTGTTCATTCATTGCAGTTTTTCTTTTCTTTTTTTAAAGGACACAGCAAAATGCATGAAATGTTTTCAATGTAAGCTTTTTTTTGTCTCTTCAACACATGCTTGAGAAGCTTTTAAAGCAAAGCCCATGTACAATAAGGCCCTATTTATTGTACACATTGTACACAAAAAAATCTAGAATCTCAATAGAGAAATTAAATACTGCACCGTTGTAATGCACGCTGGGTATTTGTATGTTAAATTTGTAATATGCAAGAACACACAGGTTTGTTGGACGTGGCAGCAAGGAAGGGGGAATTTCCCTTGAGCCAGGTTGTGCTATCAAAGGTTGTTGTTTAGAATTCAGTTGTCCAGTTCTTTCCCAAACCAAATAAAGCTAGCCTACATGTGATAATAAGAGTGCATGAATGAGAAATATCACTCCTATTTTGCAGGAGTAAAAAGAACCTGCATTTTATTGAGTTGAAGTCAAAATATTGTACTCCGAGAAAGCAATGTTGAATATTTTCTTTAACTATGCAAGTACCTACCTCGGTATGCCTGTGGCTTTGTACCTATGACCAAATCACAGCTGTGACGATATACAATACCACAGCACTGTGAAATTGCTTTCATACAACAGCTTTATAAAGGCTTTTCATCAAGTAATGGTAATTTGAGACAATACATTGAATTTATTCAGCATCAACAAGAAAAAGGTTCCTTCTGAATTCTATTAGCAACTGTAAGTCTCTCGCATTGTCAGGTAACTATAAACAAATGCAAAGACTAGTCACTACTCAGCAGGCTAGCTAGGTCACAAAATACGGGACAAATCACATCCTGTATTGATTTAAGAAAGAAGGAGCATTGTACGGCTACTGAAGTGTAATGGATGGAAACCCTCCACAAAGATCTAGCCACTGTTGGTTGTGGTAGGCATTTAACTGTAGGCTACATTTCCATTCATTGCACAGGAGTCCCGGGCAGACGAATAAAAACTCCAGGTAAGTTAAGCTTGTTGGGTTTGTAGCTACTCAGTAACAGTAGCTGTTCACATCTTATTCTATTTTCATTGGGTGGAAGAGATCAAACATGCTGTTAATGGATCCACTTTGTTAAAGTTAACATGTAGCTAGTTAGCTAGCGAACAAGGTAACTCTTTTCCCAATTTGGGTGAAGTATGAATCTAATGTAAGCAACGCGTATTGATCCCAGCTGGTGATGAGGTCAGAGTGATGTTGTATAGTATATCTGAACTCATGGAATGCCTCTTGTCCAATCAAACTTTTATACTTGGGGACAAATGCATGACCAAATACTGTCACAAAATATGATTGAATGACCATTATGTAGCAATTTTGCTTACCTAGTCTCTGTAGTCCAAACTGGCCATAGTCTTTACCCTGTATGAACCCTTGAAAAACATAGGTTGCACCATCAGGTTCTGCTGACACCTGTATGAAGAATAATGGCACATTTAGTAAAGGCTACATATTTTCCTTTAAGAACATTTCATGTCTTCAAGAATTAAGAATAACAAGAATTAAGAACATAAGAAAACTCATGATGAGAACAGGCCATTCAGCGAATATTAGTCTTTTTTTTATGATTAAGCATGCCTGTAGACCATCACATAATTTATTTACATAACTCTATGAACACACTTTGTGGAATTAGTTCCTTTGAGGGGAGACAAATGTATTTGTTTGTCATTATCAAGAAACTGAACAACTTTATCAGTATGAGTGATGTGGTTTCAACATATTATGGACTTACAAAACCATCCATTGACCATGTCTCCTCTTTGATCTTGCTCAATGTAGTCTGTGTGGATGCTTTCACATCGTACGCAATTAGCATCAACCGTGCTTCCTGGCTTTTATAAACTCCTGAGTTTCAGGGGAAAAGAACAAAACAGTAAGACCTGAAAATGTTATAAACTTCATAAGGCCTTCAAATGTATTGTCATGACTCCTTGTCGCTTAAAGGTACAATAGGTCATTTTGGACTCCTAATGGTCAAGAGAGGAATTGCAGCAACAAACACCCTAAAACCACAACATGCACTGTTTTGGAAAGTTGACTGAAAAACGTGACAGAGCCTGCTGTCTTTTTGTAGTGTTCTAGTAAGAAAATGTTCGCCGAACAGGTGACTTTATTACATTAATGGCATTTGGCAGATGCTCTTATCCAGAGCGACGTACAGTTGATTAGACAACAACGCATGAGACAATCATCCCCTGGAGCAACGCAGGGTTAAGGGCCTTGCTCAAGGCCCCAATGGCTGTGCAGATCTTACTGTGGCTACACTCGGGATTGAACCACCAATCTTGCATGTCCCAGTCATGTACCTTAACCGCTACGCTACAGGCCGCCTTTATGAAATGTTGACTTTAGTGTGCTGCACAACACTATTTATGTTTTGTCTTTTTGAAGTTTTCAATTTAGGTAACCAACTATATTATGAGCAAGCAACTTGTTTCAACGATAGGAAGGGATTTACAATTTGTAACAATATTTTAACACAGAAATCTTACTTATTGTCCCTTTAACTCACTTTTATCAGTAAATCAATAACATCTGTCATAAAATCTACCAATAAAAGCTAAACATAGATCAAGGTTCAAGTGATGTAGTAAAAATTGCATATTATTACTTCCAATAAATATACTCAATACACTAGATTTTATTGTTTCAGAAGACACTACGAAATATTGACAAACTGCAATAACAGACGAGATACTGAATGTTTTCTTCTTCCTGCACTAAGGAAGAAATTTAATATACCTGACTTATTGGATAACCGAATATGGATATAAATACAGTCAAATTAAAGGTTTGCAGACAGTCTGCACTTCAGTTATTGTTTCACTTCTAATCCAATAGGCTGGACTACAGAACCAAAATTGAACCACTGTGCAAATACCAATACAACGGACTGCACTGTAAAATGGTGGATATTGAAAATGTATTTCTTAAAGCAGCAAGGCTGACTTTTTCACTGATTATTTACCATTCTCAATTTAATTTTGATGTCTCTAATTGACATAAGCAAATGTGACCGTATACAAGTACAAAAGGGAAGAATCTGCACACTGTAGCCTATATGCCCCCATATAATGGAAATCTATGAACACCAGAAAGCAACATTGCGAGTCTACTGACTCCTGAATATTTATACATTAGCAAGATATAAGACAAACTTATAATTACTTAACCAATTACAAATACAATAACTGTTTTTTCATTCCAAGATGAATTGGAATTAACTAATGTAGTTTTTAATATGAATGATATACAGCTACATAAACAAAGCTGAACAGCTTGACTTCCAGTAACAACTACATGCCAATTCATGCAACCTTTTTGTAAAGTGTTAAAAAAAGTATTATATTTAGTTGTGTCATTGCCCTACACAACATTGGAAATAATTAATTTGCTTCAAATTAGAATGTTTATTACTATATATAGCTATATATATATATATATATATATATATATATATATCAGTAATAATGAAATTACATGCATCTTATGTATCCAGCTAGGGGACTACATAGCATAGCATTAGACCATCAGCAGATTTCAGATTGCAGAATGAATGTGTTTTTTACATTTTGGTCTGCTAATAGATCACTGGCTGTCAGTGAACTCAATATCTAATGGAAAAATATACTTTGCTTGCCTGGTATCCTAAAAGGGTGCTACTTTCAATACATTCCTTAATAAATGCATGGATAGTATGTTAAGTTCCCTTCCTCTGAAACCGTTCTGTCAAAGCAAAGCTCAGTGGGAATACCGATCGCGTCTTCTTCCGGTTTCAGCTTTCCACGAGGCTGAGGGTTGAATTGACACGTCATTGGCGACATTGGCTCAGGAGCCATTGTCTGGCAGTCGGAGGGTTGCCCTGGGTGTGTCGAAGTGTCCCTAAGCAAGACACCTAACCCCCAAATGCTCCTGACGAGCTGGTTGGTGCCTTACATGGCAGTCAATCGCCGTTGATGTATGAGTGTGTATGTGAATGAGAAGCATCAATTGTACAGCGCTTTGGATAAAGGTACTATATAAATGCCAGCCATTTACCATGCTTGCATGTTCAGAATCAACTTACAACTAAAACATCACCTGTAACTGTGGATACAGACTTATTAATGTGAAAACAATGGTAACACCAATGCATTCTTTTTAAAGAAACTTTGCTTACCTGAAAGCAGCAGCTCCACATTGCTGTTGGATAATGTTACATTTACTCTACCCGTGGTTGCGTTAAAGCTTGTGATCATCAAAGTCATAGGTTGCTTCCGTCCCTTGTAGTTATATGAGCCTTTCCAGATGTAATTTGGAGCAAAGACATCATCGGGAACTGCAAAAAGAAAAAAAAAAAATTAAAAGAAATTTCATTTTGTACCCAACATGTGGTTGACCATGTCACACCCTTATTTTGAATGGCCAAATGACTGCAACTGCAGCTGATTCAGAGTGTAGGCATCCACGGTTCTCCTCCGAAATACCTAGAGTTGCCACCAGATTCTTTTCACACCATAGACTACTAGGGTTGTGTACCGAGAGCCGGTATTTTTTGGTACTGGTTCCTAATTGGTCGGTACCAGAGTACCGCTAAAGATTCTGGACAAACGATACTGCTTTTGGTATTTCTTAAGAGTCTACCTAACCGTCGCATAATTATGACACTGCCGCCGTCGACAGGTTCTCGCGGTGCCCCGTTGTTTTCTCTAGTAGTCAAAATGTCGGCCGTAAGAGCTAAGCGCTCCAAGGCATGGGCTCACTTCATCAAACTCAATGAATCCTCGGCTCAATGCAATATATGCAAGAAAGTAGTTGCGTCAAAGGGGGGTAACACCAGCAACATCATGAAACACTTGCAGTCTACCCATAGCATAAAGCTAAAGGCGTGTTTTAAATGCATCAGGAGAAGCGCCTCCCCTACACTGTTCTGTTTACATGTATGTGTCTGTTGGGTTGAACATGTAGGCAAGGGCTTTGGTCATCTCCCTAGGTTTTTATTTTATTTAATCTATTCTGAGAAGCATTTGTAATTTTAAGTTAAGCTTCTGTTCTGTTGAAACATTATCACATTGACAGTTACCTTTAAGGCTGTATGGAGTTGCCTGCTCGTTTTTTTGACATACCTCGCACTGCACATGTTGACTTGCTAAGGGCTTAAAAGGCAGGTGCTGTAAGATTTAATGATGTTGCCGGTGTTACCCCCCTTGTGGTAATAAAAAACGATTGAATCTTTTACCATCTTGTAACGTCTTATACGTTTTATACACGGTATTATCGGTATTGGTATCGGTATCAATAAAATCCTAACGATACACATCCCTATAGACTACATAGCCCCCATTTCAGTACACTGAAATGTTTGGGACAAAATTGCTGTTTCTAATTAGTGAGGTGTGTTCAATCCCTTCCTGAGTGCAGGGTCACGTTCTGCTCTGACAAAACATTGGAAACTGGCGCATTGAACATCCTGTTGCAAACTGAGGACAGGCCATATAAAAGCCATTCTGTACATTCTCTAGGCTTTAAAGCATTGGCCTACATCATTATTGACTGACGCTACACCTTGACAAATGGGAGAAAACATACCTGAAAGCCTGTTGCAAAATATTGCACGCCCGGAGGAAACATATTGTTCAACGTGGAAACCGTAGCAAAACATTTTCCGATTGAACGTGCCCCAGGTATAGGAGAGCTTTCACTATTTTTTCTTGATTCTAAGCTTTTGACTGCCTTTGGAGTCTGTTATATGGAGGTGAAAAGGAAGGAATGGAAATGGGGGGCTATGTATAAAAAGGGCTGTAATTTCTACATGGTAAATTCAAGTTCAGAGCCAAATTAAGAAAAAATATGTCTTTGTCCCAAACATTATTGTAGGCACTGTATGTAAATATGAAAGCATTCATAACCATAACCATAATCATAGAACTCACCATTTAGATTTGGACTGGGGGTTCCGGGTACAGGCTTAGGGATTTTCTCCGATAACTTAGAGCCTGCTAAAATAAACACAAAGACAACCTCATTTATTGAAATATACAGTGATGTGAAAAAGAAAGTAAAGATTATTTCTAGTCAATGCTTTTACAGTGGTTTGGGGTTCATTTTGTGATTGCCTCTGCGGCAAGAATGCCACCGCCAAGGAAAGAATACTTGCAAGGTTCCGACAGTAGCGGTCAGCAGTGTAATTTTTCATGATAAGGATAACTTGCGGTTGGCATCACACCACATTGCATTTTGGGGTGACTGACCTTATACAGAGGAATGCTTCGGGGGTCTTTTATTAGTTGGGAAAATATTAGTTGTCAGGCCTCTTGATTCACCATATACATTTCACATTTTTCTTGCACAACGAAGAAAAAATGGGAACAAAAGATTTATAATCATTGCTATCACCCAGTTCTCAGTTGACCGCCATTCATTTTTCTTTCAGCTGGTAACAGCATAGAGATACAGTACAGTGAGTAACAGGCTGAGCAGATTACCCACCACCACCAGGTGCCAAATGCGAGTACTCCAATGCACTGCTGTTCTGAGCCAAGAGCAAAGCGGAACTCATTGAAGCCATGGAGACATCCTAGACTTGCAAGATGACCATTACAGTTTATTAGACTAAGCAGGGGACAACCCCCCCTGGGGCCCAATAGCTGTGCACATCTTATGGTGGCTTCACTAGGGCTTGAATTTTTAAGGAATGGGAACCCACACACACAATGTGGACCATAAACTAGGCGTGGCAGCACAGTTGGATCATTGTGAGCATGCCTTACCTTGGCACACAGGCATCTTCCCAGTCCAGGTACCATCTGATTTGCAGACTCGGTGCTCAGACCCTCCAGATAGGAAGAAACCTGGCTGGCAGCTGTAGATCAGGGTGTACCCAAAAGAAGTTAGATCCATCCCGAGCACGTTGACGTTGGCTGGGCTCTCTGGCTGTTTGCAGGAATGGGCTGTGAGGAAGATGGTCTGTTATTAAAAGCAGCTAAATAAAATACCTCACAGGACAATACCTAGTACTTCATCATCAAGTAAGCCCTTGAAGTCATCTAGGATTCTGGCTCTTTTCCATCCTCCCCCTCTATTCTTAAATTAATTGTAAGTCAAAACAGAAGCCCTTCATCTGTACTTCTATTAGTGGAATCACATGCAGTCAATACTCTCCCCCCCACAGCCTATCAATTGTTAATGACAATCTGAATCAGCACTGAATTGGAAGGTCGCATTCATTCTTCACACACATTAATAGCCAGAAAATCCCAGTCCTGTGATTTACAGTGAAGGAGCCTTATGCATTTCTGCAAGGCATGTGAACATTTCCAGGCAGTATGCACCCTTTTGCGGCCACAAGACCCTTTATTTCATTAGAATGTAGATACTACACATTCCAAGTACCATCCCACAAGTAATCACAAACATTCTCCAGGAGGAACCAAGTATTCTCCAGGGGGAGGTTTTGTCAAAGATGATGGTGATGGTGGAACTCACGAAGGCACTCAGGCTGGATCCCGCTCCAAGTGAGGTCAGCCTGGCAAAGTCGTGTTGTGGAGCCCTGAAGCAAGTGTCCAGGCTGGCACTGGAACTCTACCACACTGCCCACCTGCGGTGAAGATCATGTCATAAACATGAGCTTTCATGCACATATGCTGGTAACACTTTATAATAATGATCCCATATAAGTCATTTATCAGCTAATAGCAAATGATGAACAAATCATTAAATAATTTAAATATTTTAGCATAAAAAAATAAATTAAGCAATTTCATGCAATAAAATGTGTAATTATTCCGTTATCATTTGGTCATGTGTAGGGTTACGGTCTACAAGACTGAAAATGGTTTTTTAAGCATAATTAATGTTCATAGATTGTTATTTACTGCAACGTTAGATTAGGGACTGCAAAAAGTTTGTTAATGATTAGTAAATGTTATATTAATACACTTACAGATCATGTACTGTATAATGGGTGGGAAGCACTGAAAAAGGTAGTCCACAAATGTATTATAAACTTAAAAAAACATTTGTACTGGATTCATAGTAGACACTTTAGATTATGGACTGCAAAAAGCTTTGTAAATCTCTAGTAAATTATTCATTAACACGTTAACAGTTCATTTATAATGGGTGAGAAGCATTGAAACAGGTAGTCCACAAATGGCTTATAAGCTTGTGTGAAGCACTGAAAACATTTACAAATAATGGTAAAAGTCATGAACATATCATATGTAAATATCTCATTTTCATAGTAACTATTGTTTACTAATAATTTACACATGTTTAATGATTATAATGATTTGTAATGACTTACAACACATTAACTTCAAAGCAACTAATTATTTATTTATCATTTACAAATAAAAAATGTTATGCATTAGATCATCATCAACTAATAACTTATAAATTACTTTCAAGGGATCATTATTTTAAACTGTTATCCATATGTCTACATGTCATGAATATATGGAATGCCGACCCAGTCTTGATTCAGCTGATCTGTAAAAATATCAAATTTTTTGGAAGTGCTTTTCAAAAAAACAAAAAAACAGACTGCAGCGCCCCCCAAATACAGTGCCCATCATAATGTTTGGAACAAAGACTCATCATTTATTTATTTACCTCTGTACTCCCAAATTTGAGAAAAAAATTTGAGAAAAAAAGTTAGTGCCCATTGTCAGATTTTCTTGGGAATTTAACAGCCATTTTTATACATTTTGGTTTTACCATGTAGAAATTACAGCAGTGTTTAAATTATGCTGATACATTACACTTGATACAAAGAAATACAAAATTATTTTTGTATCTACTGATTGGTAACGTATCACAAAAAAAGTATCGCAATACTATGATATATCAATGTTTTCCCCACCTCTACTACCCTCCAAGGTGAAATGCCATTAAGTTGTAGGCTCACAATTTATGGCTACTATGATTAATGTTCTTATATAATTGAATATTGTATGACTGATGTAAAAATCACGACTGGTAAAAACAATGGCATTCCAACGCTGATGTGTAAATTCTGAAAAAAAATTTTTTTTCCAAAAACTTCTACAGGGTTGCAAAAATCTATGACATTGGAAAACAGTCGCATGTACACTATGGATTTTTTTTCTTCTTCTCTCCCCTTTTTTAATTACTTATGTATGATTTCCTTTATCGTCTTTTCAGTTACACTGCTATCGGTTATGATTATGTATGTCTAGATGTTTTTTCTTTTTCTGAATTCAATAAATAATCATTCATTATTACATTACAGTTTTTTAGCTGATGCCGTTTCCAAAGTGACTTACATTTCATTAAACTAAGCAAGGGCCAATCCCCCCAAAGCAATATGGGGTTAAGGGCCTTGCTCAAGGGCCCAACAGCAGCACATATCTTACAGTGGCTAGTCTGGAGCTTGAACCACCAAACTTCCAGGACCCAGTCAAGCACCTTAGCCACTAGCCCCTTACTTTGCACTTGAACTATCTGCCATGAAACTAGCAAAGGTGCATTTGACCATGCCCTAAATAGACCTGCATGCTGCACATTATAGAGTATGAGCCCTACGAAATGAGAGCCCTACTTCACACAAGTTCACAAGAACAGACATGGAAGAGTGTGCAGTATTGGGTTTTCATGTTTCCCCATATCTGACATATGGGGAAATCACCAGAGACAAAACAATTTGTCTGAAGTTATTTACACTGTACTGTTTACAGCAACTCTATGAGGATATTGCCCATATTGCAAAACGCATTCGCTCATACTGCTGTCACATTCTCAGATGTATAAAGGACATTCATCTCAGAACATTCAGAAATCATGTGCCTGGGTATAAAGCTGTTTACCTTGAAGCCAGAGGTCCTGTTGAGGGAGCCATACCGGGGTGTGCCAGGGTTCTCACATGTGGTGTGTGTTGGTTCTTAAGGCAAAAATAAAATATAAAAACATTTTAGTTACACTATGTCAAACAAAATTATATCCCTGCCATTAGACATGAAGAAGCATTACTCCCAAAATGAGACCCTTTGATCCGGCAGTAATTTACTGAATGTGCAGTACAACAATGGTATACAGAGGAACATCTCTGAACACACAATGCATCAAACCTCGAAAGTGGTTAGGCTACAGCAGCAGAAGACTTAGGCCAGTAATACACTCTCAGGTTTTGAAATTAACAGACCCTGGTATATCAGGCCAACTGATCCGGCACACTTAAAATACTGTTATAACACACACAAACCTGATCAATAAATAACATAAAAATTGCAGGTGTGTTTCAGTACCTATACATCGTGGCTGAAATCCACTCCAGGTGCCGTCAGTTTGGCAGGTGCGTATTGTAGATCCCACAGGAATGTAGGGGGGACTGCATCTGAAAGAGACCTCTGACTGGTAGATGAAACTGCGACCCTCTCTCGTGCCTCGGGCAGGAACACCAGGATCCCCACAGAACTTGGCTGCAAAAATGACAAGGAACAAAAACTCAATATTCACAAGAATATTGGTAAATATTGTCACCTTCCATACGTGTTATATATTTTCTACTTTTATAAGGATTTTAGAAAACAGCTTCTTTGGATATCACTACATTGTCACCAACATTCCATTATCACTCAACCATCATAATTTCTGTACTTCTGACTTTGTACTCCAGTGCAATGGATTTAAAATAAAGCAATGAACATGAGGTTAAAGTGCAGACTGTCAGAAACAGCTGAGAATCCAACTGTCCAATTACTTTTGGTCCCCTAAAATGGAGGGATGATGCATAAAAACGGATGTCATTCCTACACAGATCACCCGATATGGCTGAAAATTACAAAGTCAAAATAACAGAAATTGCACCTCAGTCCAAATACTTATGGGCTGCACTGTATATACAGTGCCCTCCATAATGTTTGTGACCCATTATGTCTTGATTTGCCTCTGATTTACCAAAGTTTTAGAGTTGGAATCACACAATTAACATGTGGTTAAAGTCCATATTCTCAGAATTTATTAAAGGGTATTTTTATACACTTTGGTTTCACCTTGTAGAAATACAGAGGTGTTTATACATAGTCCCCCCCATTTCAGGGCACCATAATGTTTGGGACACATGACCTGACATGTGTTTGTAATTGCTCAGGTGTGTTTTAATTACCTCCATAATGCAGGTAAAAGAGAACTATCAGCAAATAATCTTTCCTCAAGTCCTTCGATCACCTTTGGAAACTATGATTTCCATTGCCGTTTATCAACATGAGGACCAAAGTTGTGCCAATGAAAGTCAAAGAAGCCATTATGAGAGTGAGAAACAAGAATAAAATGATTAGCGACATCGACCAAACCTTAGGCCTTAAAAATCAACTGTTTGGCACACAGTTAAGAAGAGAGAGAGCACTGGGGAGCTTACTAAAGGGACTGGCAGGCCAAGGAAGACCTCCCAAAACACCTGTCCGACAGATCAGAAACACACTTCAGGAGTCAGGTGTGAATTTGTCAATGACCACTGTCCGCAGATGATTTCATGAACAGATATACAGAGGCTATACTGCAAGATGTAAACCACTGATTAGCTGCAAAAACAGGATGGCCAGGTTACGGTTTGCCAAGAAGTGCTTAACATAGCAATCACAGTTATGGAAAAAGGTCTTGTGGACAGATGAGATGAAGATTAATTTATATCAGAGTGATGGCAAGAACCAAGTATGGAGGGGTGAAGGAACTACAAAGCATACCACCTCATATGTGAAACACGGTGTTGGGTGTGTTATGGTCTGGGCATGTATGGCTGCCAAAGGTACTGGCTCACTTCATTGATGATATAACTGTTGATGGTAGTAACAAAATTAATCCTGAAGGTATCAACACATCCTACTCACTCAAGTTCAAATGTATGCCTCAACACTCATTGGCCTGCAGTTCATTTTACAGCAAGATAATGATCCCACCTATCCAAAAACAGTTTCTCAAAGCTAAAAAATGGTCAATGGTCAATGCTGAGATAGTTACCGCATGATCATTCTATTTTAATTGACAGGCTAAAAAACTGAGTCATCAGTAATGAACTGTGATCCTTGGGACAATTCTGTTTTCCCATCTATATGTTACAACTTGGCCACATGTATGTATTTTTTGTAAACATATATCGATCTGCATATACAGTATATAAGTTAGTTTAGACATGTGTCCAGCATACAGTCTGCTGGACTTTCAGAAGACTTGAAATAAAAAAAAATAAAAAACTAGAATTAGTTAATGGGTTTGTGAGTATAGAGTAAGAAGGGAGTGAAATCCACGGGTGCAAGCAGCAGTAGCTAGTGTCACAACTAGGTTTTGCTAAAGTTAGCTAACTAAATACAAACAGGAGTAATGTCAGTAAAATGGCCTGTGTGAAAAGTGACCACTAAAGCTGATGTTTTAGTAAGTATGCCTTTAATTAATAAAGTTATCAAACACCCATAACACCCAATGAAAAAGTATGTTACATTACATTATTGGCATTGGCTCTTATCCAGAGCGATGTACAGTTGATTAGACTAAGCAGGAGACAATCCTCCCCTGGAGCAATGCAGGGTTAAGGGCCTTGCTCAAGGGCCCAATGGCTGTGCGGATCTTATTGTGGCTACACTGGGATTCGAACCACCAACCTTGCCTGTCCCAGTCATTTACCTTAACCACTACGCTACAAGCCGCCCATTATATAGAGATTACCAAGCCTATGATCACCTGTGCATCCTCGGTCTCCTGGGTAAGTGCATGTGTGGGTATGAATGAAATGAGACCACCTGCATGGTCAGGTGGCAGAGGTGACACTGGTTCGAACATTAGCATGAATGACTCACGTAGACACTGAGGCACCTCTCCGCTCCAGGTACCGTTTCCCACGCAGGTGAGAATGGCTGGGAATGACAGCTCATATCCTGGTGAGCAGCTGTAGCTTACACTGGTCCCCCACTCAAAGTCTGTTCCTTCTAGGATCCCATTTGAGATGGCAGGGGGCGTAACACAGGTGACAGCTGGGGGGGAGAGGAGCACAAGAGTGTTTATGAAGTCTGCATTCTGCTTTGCCAGTACAGTATGGGTTGTTGACAGCAGATGTGTATTCAAGTGATAGGTAGAGGAGAGCGGGGTCATTTGTCACATGGGTAAGTTGTCACACAATTTCTGCAAAACAAGACGCTCCATTTTCTGGAATCAACTTCACAGGGCACATTGGTGCAGTCAATGGCAAGGTGCGTGGCACACTGGGCTAGCTATTGAATATTGGTATTTTCTTTAGGAGAAGCATGGAGGGCACAGCTCAAGGTGCATGGCGCAGGTGTAAAGTGGGCTGGATTATGCACCTTGATTCATCATATCCAATGAAATTAACTCTTTTCATTACTTTTAGAATCCATGCATAACGCACAGGCATACTGGCAATTTCCGTAGTCTCTACGAATACAATGGAAGACAATGATAAAGCAGATGTTTCTCCCAAAAATTGATTTTGCAGCAGGTACAGACTTGTGCTGACTTTGAATTTCATAAACCAGAGAAATCCATTTGAATTTGCTTCTGTAAGAATTTCAATAATTATATAATAAAATAAATAATAAAACCAGGGAAGATCATAACATAGGCGACCAAGATCATAACATGCATACCAAGCCGTTCGCAGCAGTGAATGACTCGGTATGAACTGTTGCTCAAACAAAAGAAAAACAATTATAACGATGATTAAATAATTAATTCACATTAATGATATGGCTTACTAAACAGAACTGAGTGGAATTTGGGTTTTTCCTCTTTGGTCATTTGCATGACCAAAATATATTAACTTGATTTTTAGGCTACCTATGCAGCAATGTATGCCTGCCCAGACCACACGCCTTGTTGTTTATCGGTTTCTTTGATATTGAGCACAACCGGATGATGTTATATTAGTAAGGATGATGCTAGGAGATCTTCATCTTGCATACACAGTGCTGGCACAAAATGGAAGCACTGTGAATGTTCAGCGAATGTTCCCACAGTTCTGTGGTTCTTCTCACTGTTTCCACCAGAAGAAGAATATGGAAACATACACCGTTGAAGAAGATAGTGGTGGCGCTTCAATCATAAATCAAGGATTACTCCTATAACTTTTATAAAAATGGTTTTGTATGCCGAGCTGAGCATTTGTCGGGGAGATCTTGAGCTGCATGACTATCAAAAGATGGACCCATATTAAATGTGAGGGCTTGGTTTGATACAACATAATGGTGAGTTTAAGTTTTCTCCCCTGTCTTGGAGGACCAACCTGCCTCAATATTTAAATTAAATCAAATCAAATACAAATCACTTTTAGTTCTAACAATAAAGGGGATGATCGATAAGTACTTCAGGAATATGAATCCACCGCCATCTCATCATGTACTATGGGCAGTTTTTGTGCACTCGTTGGTACAATGTGGAGGGCTTACTTGTGTTGACTTTGCAGGTAAGTAGGCTATTCACACCTGGCTGTAACAAAACCTTTTTACAAAGCAGTGCTCAGTGAGACATGGAGAAGACAAAAACAAAGTCATTTTTGAATTTTGAAACATTTATTGAAAACACCACACAACTATACATGGAAGATGTCATTCACATACACTTCGAGGTATGCGACCATACAAAGCCACCTTGCCGATAGCCAGAATCTCTGTGGCTGAATGCAAAGGCACATGATCATAACCAGCCCATTTAGATGGTACCTTAGCTGGTGGTGAGCTAGGTAGCTGTGTTTCCTATTCGGCATCTCTGTAAATATAATAAAAACAAAATTGTTAGGAAGTGTGACATGAACTCAAACTTCATTTATATCTCATATTTCGTTCAACGGAATGTGCTCTACAAAAAAAAATGGACAAACCCAATAATAACACACAATAATAATAACAATAGCAACAATAACAAGAGCAACAATAATATAAAAAACTATAGACATCATATACAAATGAAGAGTGCCTCCCTACTGACTAGATATCTACAATTAACACAAGGAATGGTACATCCAGCCATATATTTACAAATAATGCAAGCTGTCAATAATACTGAAACCACATTAGCTAAGCTAAATCCCGACTGAACTTATCAATAACAATGCCTCAATTTTGAGCAGGTCTGTTTCGTGAAGTTGTTATTTTTCTGCTATATCCTGAATGCACATAGCCTACACTATGCCAATATCGATTGTAACATGACAGTCAGTTTTATAATCCTCCATGTTACTACACAGCACTCATTTACCAAAATGATCGTAAAACAATACAGTTAACCTCCACTTTCTGGTGAGGTTTAGCCTCAGCTGGTGGTGAACTATGAGGAATTTCCTGTTCAGCATCTTCAACTCTGTAAATAAAATAAAACCAAAATTGTTTGTAAATATTATACATTTACAATATGTACAAACACAAAGTGCCTCTCTACCTCTCTGAATTCAGAACAGAGTGTTGGAATTTACAAACAAGCACATTACTGAATATTCTCTGAAACACACAAGAAAGCTGCACTACAATACACATATTTACCAATATGATCGTAAGAAATAGTTATACTTACTCATGAAGTTAATTGGATCGATCGGTTTGCAGTTTTAAATGGCACAGCGCTTCAGTGTCTTCTTCAGTGTCGGGATCTGATTAGTTACTTGCATCTTCGTCATTGCTCTCGCATAAGGCATGAAGTACTTCAAGTCCACTAATTTGTGCAATTGAAAAAGTTTAGTAGGTGCAATTTTAAATTTTGGAAACAAAACCTTAAAAATTTTTTAAATACGACATCTAGTGTGACAAAATTAACAACCTTCTAACGTTCAAGAAAGCACCTCTCATGACCACATTATTGTAACATTGCTATGGTGGGCATAAAAAAAAGAAGGACCTACAGTGATTATTGTTTTTATTTCTTTTTAAACCGCACGGAACTTTTATGTTCCAGAAATTTTATTGGCCAGAAGACAATGATGAAATGACTATAAAACCAATGCATTATCTTAAAAAAAGGCTGAAAATAATTCTGCTGATTGGGTGGGCCTGTGATCAATCTAGATGGGCTTAGCCCACTCAGGCTGACCCATGGCCATGTACCTGGCAAAATAGCTTGAGCACAACATGTTGTTTTCACTTAAATTGAGCCCTTTGACAAGCAAGGCCATTGTAATCTTTTTTTCTTTTCTTTTTTTAAACTTTGCAATATGTGCATTTATAAAATGCTACGTATTTTCCCCCTATGTTTAGGCTCAGTAATTATCAGTAATAGGTCTACCAGTAACTACCAGTAACAACTCCCAAGATCTTATTGTAAACAAAAGTCCCCAGTCTCCTTAGATGAATCCTGAGAGTTGGGCCAGGGCCACAACTCCAAGATACAGATACACTGCCTAGCACCACCTATCTCTGGGGATAAACAGTCAAGCCTTTCATGATTCCATAGCACCTTTGCCCAACATTAACGCCAAACATCCCCTTACAGCATTTCACCAAAAAAACAGACGCATATTAAGTAGATAGCTTGTTAGATAGTCGAACGCTGATAAATACCTTTACAAGTTGGTATGAGGCCACTCCAGGTGCCATTTGCTGTGCAGGTACGGACTACAGAGTTCACAGGCTCCATGGTATACCCTGGCTGGCATACATAGGTAATATTCCGCCCAATCGAATAGTCCTCCCCATATTTCAGCCCATTGGCCGGAACTCCAGGCTCCCCACAATTTATCACTGCAAGACAAATGTCATTTTCATCTCAAATGGTTAGTTCATCACAAAATAATCCAGACCTGAACCCAATAGAGATTCTGTGACAGGACCTAAACACCGAGTAAAGAAGGGTGGGTTAAAATTCCTCCAGTGTGAAAGACATAAGAAATTATAGGAAGCATTTGATTGCAATTATTGCTGCTAAATGTGGAGCAACCAGTTATGAAATTTACTTTTTCACAGGGGGGGGATTTGGCTGCAGGAAACATTTTTAAATATATGCATTAAAAAATGGTTCCCTTTGTCTTATATGATGTAAGCCAGTCAAAAGTAACATTTGGTCTCATGCGCTGGTCAGCTTGCTGACTTCCCCCTCCTGGAGCATACATTGTTAGCCCCCACTGTTGGCACACATGCCTGTGGGGCAGAGCTAGAGAAGGATACTTAGAGGCGCCTTCTTGGGCCCTGGGGGCCCCCTTTTCTCACATTCCTACAGGATTTGAGTACAGGAGTACTGGAGATGGCATAAAGATGTTTCATGATAATCCCAGGTCAGAATATAGTAATGTTTGGTGTTATTCTGATTGGTTCAGTGCGACTGGTGTAATGGTCTAGTTTTTGTAACAGTCTACCGTTGATATCATAACCATTCAGGAGCCGAGGGGAAACTGGGCAAAAGCCGTCTCTGTAGAATATTAAGAATTGTACTGATCCGTTTCTGGCCAGCTGTAAGCGGGATATGGGGCAGGTCAATCCATATCCGACCCATGGCAACGGACCCAGTATATTCTTAAACATAATTGTGCTCTGTTCTTGTACGGAGGATAATAATTAACCCAACTAATGTTCTCCCAGCAACGCCAGAAGGCCAAGCACGCAAAACCCCCTTTGGCCCCCGCTAAATTCCGTCATTGGGTTAGCGTGGGGTTTTACAATGACATTTCACAGCACTGTGTATATACAGTTGGCTCCTTAATAAAAATAAAGGCTGCAAATAATAAACAACAGATAATATTCTGTATGTTACAAAAAATGAGAAAGCAACAGTTGTTTCGTGTGTAGTTTGACACTCCTGCCTCTGGAGATCTGCCAGACAGCGGCAAATTTGCATATATATATATATATATATATATATATATATATATATATATATATATATATATATATATATTTTTTTTTTTTTTTTTCCCACAGTAACTATTTATTGTTTGCACAACCACTACCAGGTGGCATATGTGAGCAAGCATGTTCTGATAGTAGGTGTGCAGCAGTGCACTTGGACTGAGCAGAACAAGTAGTGGAACATCTCCGGTTCTACATTAGCTTTCAATGCAATTGAACTTGGGCAATGCTTGGGCATGAGGCACTATTTTATTATAACAATTTTAGAACAAAATAAAATGAATTAGAACACAGCCTAGAGACTTCTCAGCACAATACATGTATACATTGTACATTCACCATGAAAAAAGATTGGCTCCAAGTTTTTGTCCCAAGAGAAGGCTTGGTTGAGGAACACACTTACTGGTGCAGTTTGGAATGCTGCCAGACCAGGTGCCATTGGCAAGGCACTGACGTGTGGAGGAACCAGAGAGCAAGTAGCCATCCATGCAGGAGTAGATGACCGAGTGGGAGAAGCTGGTTCCGTCTATGCGGAACACACGACCGTTGCTAGCGGTTCCAGGGTTGCCGCACTGCACCGCTATAGGCAGGGTGGAAAAGAATGGGTAAATGCAGCATTAAAATGATTATGATATTAAGGCAGAATACAAGGAATCAGCGTTTTTTTCTATGAATGGAACGTATTAAGTATAGAGGAATTTGCAAAATGAGGTGAACTAGAGGTCCCTATATCCTTAGCTAAACATTAATGGTTTATTACTCTCAGTGATAGCCCTGGATTTTCCTGAGTGTTTTTATAAGTGGATTTTCACAAGAATTATTATGCAATCAATAGAGGGTGGGGGCTATTGCTCACGTTTGCAACTCGGTTGAGTCCCAGACCACGTGCCATTGGCAAAGCAGGTCCTGTTGGCTGAGCCGTACAGAGTGTAACCTGTTGAGCAGGTGAAGAACACTTTACTGTGTATCCTAAAATCACTCTCCTCTCTGCTTCCCTGGGCAGGTGTGCCAGGATCCCCACAGCTACCGGAGGTGTCTCCTGCATGGAAAGACAAACAGAGAAAGAATACATCACTATACAGGAGACAGCTGTGCAGACTTTTCGTATCTTAATTCATTGTTCAACAGCATAAATAAAGATAGTGACTTGCTCCTGCTGTATTTTTACTTTGAGTTTAGTCTAGGCCAGTGGTTCTCAAGTTCGGTCCTGCCCCCCGCCTGTGTATGCTGGTTTTTGTTCCAACCACAATTGTAATCCGTGAATTCTAGCTGTTAAAGTGATTTTTACCCTCTTAAGCCACATGAAATATGTCTGAAATAGCAACTCATGCCATGAAGAATAAATGTCCCATGTTCATATTCTGCTATATTGCAAACGATGACATATAAAGATAAACTGGTCAAATTAAAAACTGAGGCAAATCAATAGGTTCCCAATTCATTTTCATCATTTTCTTTCCTTAAATGTATTATCACAGTGCAGCTGCAGCTGAAGTTCACAGATAACTGTAGTGTATGATACACTCCACTTGTTCCTCTGTTCGATCTGCACTTCATTGTACGTCGCTCTGGATAAGAGTGTCTGCTAAATATTTTGTAATGTAATGTAACTCCGAGCCCCTTATATATCTTTGATTTATGTGTGCTTTTTCTAAATAATGTTGTTCTATACTTGAAGAAGACCATATATATTACTGCAGATGATGTTATAGTGAATTTACATGTCTAGAATGATTTAAATGATTTAAATGATTTTAGAGTCATGGCACACTTACCTGTGCAGAAGGGTAAAGGGGAACTCCAATGCCCATTGAGTTGGCACGTGCGTGATGACTGACCAATTAGCTCCCTTCCCCCAGAGCAAGAGTACTGCACTGTTGACCCAAATGTGAACTTATCACCACTGAGTATGCCATTAGGAGGTGAGCCGGGGTGACCGCAGTCAACGACTGAAAGACAGGGAACAAATTTCAAACAATGTGCATACTGTGGAGAAACACTTTGAAAGGTTTGTACAGTAGTATAATCAAAAATATTCTATACTTTCCCTGGTTAAGCACACCACAAATCATCACTAGAAGCCATCTCTAATCTGTTATACAGTGGTTTCATTTGGTGCTTCTGCCTTGTGAGATCTGCCGGGCAGCAGCAAGATTTTCATATATTTTTTTTGTTTTTTCCACAGTAGCTATTTGTTTTTTGCACAACCACCACCTGGTGGCAAATGTGAGCACAATCATCCATAGCAGAAATAAGAAAGGGCCACATCCAGAAGAGGCCCGAGCAGGTATTGGGCAGAAGTGAACACAGATACAAGTTGCCAATACTTGGATTTGGCTGTATTTGAATTGGAGTTACGGATCCCTGTTCTACATAATGAAAACAACATAAATGACATCTTCCCTTTATATTTAAATTGTTGTCGGTGAATGTTGTGCTAGATATTGACTATGCCAACCGATATAACAAAGCATGACTGATCTGTTACTGAACTGCACATGGATTTTGCACAAAGCATGTCACAGCTGGATCAAACGGTAAGATAAAGGAAAAAAATAGATATTATACCAGAGGTACAGGTTTCTCAATTATATTAGTAGATGCAATTGGGTGCAAACTGCTCAAAGTGTCAGGGCCAATGGAGTCATAACACGCAGGATGCATTATTTTGGATTACAATACTAGTGACCTTCCACGCTGCTTTTTAACAGTTAAATATTCATGAATCAAATGTTAATTGGAAATAGAATGCGAGTAGCAGGGCTGTCGGTTCCAAAAGGTGGAAATGACATCAACTTACCAATGCACTCAGGTAGGGGTTTGTCCCAGTGACCAGCGGGTTGGCAGGTGAGCACAGATGACCCAAACAAATAATACCCTGGGTTGCAATCAAAAAAGACTACGGTGCCAAAGGTAAAGTTCCCATGCTCGATTTTACTCTCACGAATGGAATTGGCTGGGATTCCCGGATCTGAGCAGTTCACCACTGAACAAACAAAGACAAACACGTGTTATTCGGCAGAAGGTTTTCTGGGGCAACTTAAAACTAGGAGTTAAAAGCCTAAACCACTGCAGTTACCATGTTTTGAGGGCTCAAATGGCTTGCTAATTCAATCACATTTATTGCTAGGAGTGTTTCACTGTAATAATCAGTAAGCCATGAGGTTCCAGGCTGAGTATGCGATTGCATGGTGTATTGCATTTTCATGAATATATTTCCAGACAACTTCTTGAACCAATTTAACCTCAACGCACATTTCGACAAACAATAAATGCACTATTAATCCAAAAGGTTTAAAGTAGCAGTAATGTTCATAGACTGCTACTTCTAAGGTAGCAAAAATAGTAGCTTTCTAGTGTCGTGTATAGCTATAATCAAGAAAAAATATGTTTTCTTATCCGTTTAATCTGGTAGGGTGAAATCCTATCATTTCAGGACAGTGACTTACTCCTTCCATATTTTAAGGCAGTGTCCTCGGGATACACAGCCCTGTGTTTACAGTAAATGTTTCCCACATGGAGGAACATACGAGCCATTTACACATTTCAGATACACACACACACCATAGCTGAAGCTTTACTGTGGATATTTCTGCATAACTGAATTACTGAGTTTACTTCATAAAGTCTAGAACAATCATCCTCCTCACTCCCCCTCCATCCCCTTATTTACAGCCTGCAACAAAAACACCCATGATTCACTGCAGTGGTTTGGCGTGCAGCAAATAATTGAGCTCCATATGAATAGAAGACTTAACTTTTTTCCCCACCTTTACACGTTGGTGGTGGATGGCTCCACTGCCGGTTGACCTGGCACTGTGCCCGCGAGGGGCCCTCCAGGATATATCCTGTGTTGCAGGAGAAGCTCACCACATCATTCAGGTTAAACCCATTCCCAATGGTGCGCCCATAGATGGGGCTTCCTGGGTGACCACAACTAATGGCTAAAGAGGAAGGGAGAGAAGGGAATATACTCATAAGAGAGTATACTGATGCTAGCATGTTCATGTTCATATTAGCATGTACTGTAATGCTGTAAACAATACCATGCTCATATCAGCACACCATTGTATACACATTGGGCCAGATGTACATTAAACATGCAGCACAGAATTCGGCCTGACGAGGGCATGTTGGTTGTGGACGCGGTCCGCATGAAATAAATGTCTTATTTACTAAGGCTATAGCTAATCTGGCAATCAGCGAATGGGACTGCCTACTAATCACGTTGTATGATTGAAGCATTTTATGTACTGTATGAAGCAGAACTCAATTGCACCCCTCCCAGCTGTGGGGACAATTGGCAATTGAAATGATCCAGATGTACGATAGTGTGATGTTGTAAGGAGTTAAACTATTGCAGAGAGTTTCTTGGTCATCTTGCATTTCTCCTTGAATTTGTAGGGGTTTGTCATAGAAGTCACAGGTTCCACTGACTCCATGGTTTTTGTCAGTTCCATGTCTTTCCCCATCTTTAGTGCAGTTTTGGATGGTAACGCAGTCATTTGTTCACAGTAAATGTTTCATAGCCCCAGTGAACGGTCTTGATGGTGAGAGACCTTGTCCTATAGCTACGTGTTGTCAGTGACAATAGGCTTTCCACCAAAGACTCGAACCTCACAGTGAACGCTACAACATGTACCAAATGTAAACTTCAAAGAGGTAAAAACAAACACGCAGTAAACCATTTTCTATTCTTTAGTCATGCAAATTCATGCTGTTTCTCTAGCAACATTCTGACAAAAAGCATACTTCTTTTCGTGATGGACAAAAGCAATTACATTTCTTTTTTTGCCCACTGTTTTTTCGGAATTTTCAAGCACTTGTTTCTGTCACGAGAGTTGCCCGGCAGTGAAATACTCACACACGCAGACTGGAAGCTGTCCAGACCAGTTGTGGTCCTGCTGGCAGATTCGCACAGAGGAGCCAATGAGCCGGAATCCAGGGCTGCATTGGTACACCACCGTGTCCCTGTAACCGAAATTCTCCCCGATAACTTGACCATTGACAATTTGCTCTGGGATTCCACAGTGGCCCGCTAGAGGGTGAGAGGAGCATCAGGTGACAAAACAAGGAAAAAGTTTTTAAACTGCTCACATCTGCACAACCCCACTACCACCCTGTGATGTTTTTAAATCCAAAATTGCAGAACTGTTGAGCACAGAATGCACATGCTTTTGATCAGTTCTATTATGCACTTTGCACTGCTTTTATCTGTGAATTTGTGCATTGATGTTGGACTGTGTTTTGTATTATTTATTTTAACTATATGTATATTGCCTTCTTGGCCAGAGCTCCCTTGAAAAAGAGATGTTAATCTCAATGCGACTTCCCTGGTTAAATAAAGGATGAATAATAAATTAAATAAAAACCCTCTGCCATGGAGTTCCATAAAATCAGTGCTTTAATCAGTGCTCACCTGCATTTTCAAGTGTATATATATTCAAAATTTAATGGCAACAATGTGGATGTTTTCAAGGTCAAAACTGATCATAACGGGTGTTTGCGGTCTTGTACCGAGGCATCGGGTCTCTGTTCCGCTCCACAGTCCTGATGACAGGCATTCTCGCACAGTCGAGCCCACCAGTACGTATCCAGCATCACAGGTAAAAATGGCAGTGGCTCCAAAGGTCGTCTGTGTTCCAATTTTATTCCCATTAGGAGGGGTGGGAAGTTCTCCACAGGAAATTACTACAGAGAAATATTACAATTAAGTGTTTTGGTGAGCATTACTAGAGAAATTTTTTTTTCCCACACTCAACTCAAAAATCTTATCCACAATGAATTAACTGCAAGTAACACATCAGTAAATGTATCATCAACATTGAAGAAATAAATGTTAACTTATAACATAATACAATATACACCGGGACTTTAACCATCAACCTTCCTCATCCCAGTCATGTACTTTAGCCAGTAGGCTCCAGGCTGCTACTGTATGATAGCGCTGGCAAAGGTTTATTAACCTAAACCTTCATCGTTCTAAATTCATGTGCATCAATGGTCTGACTTGATAAGACAAAGTTTAGCATTGACATAAAACCAACCTGAATTTGAATATTTGAATGTAAGTGATGGCAAACCTAGCAGAAAGCTAGCTTGCTATTGTATCTAACCCATTTCAGAGAGAGACTTGTTGGATTCATTGTCAAGAGGAGTAGGGTTTTGGTGGAAGACTTGATTGATATTCATAATTACAGCTGGACAGGATTTTGTGATGTCATTTGCCACACTCAACTCAAATATTTGATGATAAAATTAGCTGCAAGTGACACATCAGTGTATGTATGTTCAACATAACTGAAGAAGTAATACCAATACTAATTTGTTACTTATCCAAAGCGATTTACATTTGATTAAGCTAAACAGGGGACAATCGTCCCACATTAGAGGATAACCTGGTCAGATAATCAGTTTGGCATACCAGGCCAAAGGGTAGGTGACTACTTGACACTTGTTGTTGGATAAAGCAAATGACTTACTCTGGCAGTGTGGCCTTTCATTCCTCCAGCTCCACACCCCATTGGTCATGCATTGGATGTGGGCAGGGCCCAGTCGGTAGTATCCAGGGTCACAACTGAAGATGACCTTCGTCCTGTACTCGTAATGGGAGCCGTTAACAATTCTCCACCTTCCATGCTCCAGGGAGAAGGAGCCAATGCTTGGACACACCACCACTGTCCCATTCCATAGAAAAAAAACAAATCCCATCCTTATAATTACTGCTCCTACCAAAAAACTGCTTTAGAGCCATATTAGAATAATGAATCTCTTTACTTAAAAGGGCAATTCAGTGAAAAATCAGGTGTGACCACTCCAATTCTGCTGAGACTTTGTGTAAATATTCTTTATGTATTTGATAGAGAACATGCAAAACAATAGCTAATTGGATTTGTCACTTCCAAGTGTAAATTGGAGTTTGTGTCAATCATATCTTTGGCATTAAAGCAGAGAAAAACGCAAACGTGTACTCTGTCACCCTCCTCTCTCACCCCCACTCACTGCTCCTCTCCCCCCTCCTTCTCTGATTCCCCCACTCTGCTTCCCTCTCTCTTCTCAGCACTTGACTCTGTCCTCTTGTCTCTAGGCCAACACACTCTTCTCCTCGCAGTTCATGTCTGACACCCAACATACCTCCAGGGTACGGGTTACGTGCCCTTGTGCAACTGAGAGAGGGAAGTGAGGGGAATCCAGGGATCCATCTGACCTTTCTTCCTCTTCTGCCGTCAAGGTAGATTACCATCAAACCTAAATTCATGACTCCTTCTAACCCTCGTCAACTGTTCTCCTCCCCCACTGCAGTCCTCCTTCACTGCTAATGACTTTGCAGTGTTCTTCGATGAGAAGATCTGCAGCTCCTCCATGACGTATCATAAAGTATGAACCCCTCATCACAGGAGTCCCACTGGCCTCAGTCCTCGGTCCCTTCCTCTTCTCCATCTATCCTAGATCCCTTTGCCTTCTTCTCCGAGAAAATTGCAATGCTGACGCGGGCATGCAGATACTTCCTGCACAACATCCGGAGAATCCGTCCCTTCCTTTCCACCGACTCCACCCAGCTCCATCCAAGCAATGGTACTATCCTGGCTGGACTACTGCAACTCTCTTCTGGCTGGATTTCTGGTGTTTGTTGTCAGACCCCTTCAACTCATCCAGAATGCCGTAGCTTGTCTGGTGTTCAATATTCATATACACTCTCATGTCACCCCACTGCTCACTGACCTCCACTGGCTTGCCTGTTATGGCTTGCACCAAATTTAAAACATAGATGCTTGCATACCAGGCAGTTAAGGGGTCAACCCCACCATGAATCCAAAAGCTCCTCGGATCCTACACGCCTGCCAGACCGCTCTGTTCAGCTATCTTAGGATGCCTGGCACCCCCTTTTGTTGCACCTATACTTTCCAGTCATGACTGCGGTCTGTTCTGGCCCCACTGTGATGGAATGACCTTCCTGTGCAGGTCAGAACAGCAAAGAACAGTCTTTGACCACCATCAAGCACAGACTAAAGATGTACTCTTTCAGGCCGCACCTTTCCCCCCCACTCCCCACCACCCTGTAATTTCTAGCCATGTATGTTATAGCTACCTGGTCATTTTATCTGATTATTCTACAAGGGTTCACCTTTTGGTCATTTCCTGTCCAGACCCAGGCATTGTATGATTTTTAAAATAAATTATCCAATTCACTTCATTTTCCTTGTAGCTGTTCTTAACCAAAATATCTACTAGTATTACATGTTTGGAAGTTATACACCAAGTGGTGCTGATGAAGTAAGCCATCAAATATTGAAAAAAGTGGCATGATTTAGCATATTTGAATGACCATAACTTGTTCTCTGCTTTAATGCAAAAAATATGACGCCCCAAAATCGATGCAAACCCCAATTTCCACTCGTGAGTGACTTTTTGGGTACCACCCCCCCCTTTTTACGAGCGAATATCTATTGAATAACAGATCCAATGAGGCTAATGTTTTGTTGAATATATAAAGAACATTTACACAAAGTTTGAGCAAAATTGGAACTGTCACCTCCCACACCTCTGATAGATTTTTCACAGAATGGCCCAAAAAAAGAAAAAGGAAAAAAGAAAAAGGCTAAAATAGCAATTAAAATTAATTACATTCAATATTAAAAGTTGTTCTGCACCGTGTAATATGTTGACCTGTTTTTAGTCCTTTTTAAATGCTGGGCACTGAGCAATAACTAAATGTGGAAAAAATTCTAACCTCAGAAAAAACGTGTACCTGCATTTGCAGTAAAAATGTTTTCAAACATTCACTTGTTTCAGCTGGCTTCCCTCTTACCTGAACAGCGAGGGATTTTGTTATGGTTGCTCCATGTGCTGTCTGGTTGGCAGACGGCGCTTGTCAGTTCCTTGGAGGATAGACGGTAGCCGTCATTGCAGAAGTAGGTCACACGTGTACCCACAGAGTAATCTGTAGCCAGCACACCTCCACTCACTGGGGCTTTGGGCACTCCACAAGACACAGCTGCAGAGCAGAGAGATTGCCAAAGCCAAAAAATCCCTTTGTTAGATTTTCCTGCAATGTTTCACAAAGAAACTTTGTATGGAGGGTCCAGAGGCATAATTTCAGTTTGAAATCAGGGGGAGAGGTAGAATGGGAATGTGTTGAGCAGGGCCGGTATGGCAGAGGCAGCTGTAAGCAGATGTCAATTTTTTTCAGACAGACTATCATGGCACTGTCCTGTGACTGATAAAAAAGGATGGAAAAAAAGGTTTTGTGGTCGATGCATTCTCCAGCAACCTGCTTGATTATCAACAAACTTAAATTAACAATGAAAGAATCGCAAACATTCCAACCTAGAAACGCACTATATACTGCAATCGAGCATGGAACAGCTCAAATGATTTATTGACAGGAGCTTTAATTGCCTCCTCGATATGACCTGCCAGTTTGGGATTTACATTGAGGCAGTTCTAGTCTCAAGTGAAGGTCAGCATGGTATGACGGACTGGTAATGGTCTTACCTTGACATGCTGGTACAGGGGAGTCCCATGCATAATATCCATGTGGAGTCTTTCGGCATATAGCTGTACTCTTCCCAATTAGCCTGTATCCACGGTCACAGGTCCAACGTACCAGGCTGTTGAGTTGGCCACCAGTCTGGCTGATGATAGAGCCATGTGGAGGAGAGTCAGGCGTGCTGCAGTAGAGCACTGCCAAGAGGAAACATAAAATATTCCCTTATTTTCTCATCCCAACTCAAGTTCTGCAATTATCAGTTTGGAAGCATTGCTGAATTCAAAACAGCCATATACACTGGTTTTAAATATAGACCATCTTCTAGCAGTGGTTCCCAAACATGTTCTTAGGGCACCTCAGTGTGTGCTGGATTTCCTTCCAACCACGATTACGGTCCCAGAATTTTAACAAGCTATTATTTTTTCTTAATTAGGTGCATCTCATGATTAGAGGGAATATTTACCCTCTTACGCCGCTTTATGTCTGAAATAACCATGTATATAACATGAAGAACACATTTCCAATGTTCATATTGTGAATCTTGTGCTATATATATAACAGCTGCATTACAGAAGTAAATGATTTTTAACTGATCAAATGAAAGACTAAGGTGAATCAACCAGCACCTAATTTGTGAAAGTGTGGCCAATAAAACTAACCATCTGGAAGAATTCAGAATTGAATGAAGAATGTATCATTCAAAGCCAAGCAATTGCAAGCAGCCAAACCTGCATTGTGTTAATAAGTATAAGGAAAACAACTATTAAAGACATTAAAAACATGATCAACAACCTAATTAGGAGGCTCGATGACGGATGTGTTTGAAACCACATACTACTTATAGTTATTTTGCAATATAGCATATATAGCATGACAAGCACAACATGAACACATTAATTGTATGTGGGTTAGGGCATAAATAATCCCCCTAAATGTCGAAAGCACCTAATTAAAATCGCGAGTGCTGACCCAGCAGGCATTGCTTAATACCGTTACCAGATGAGCTCGTTCAGTAAATGTGACTGCCATGTCATACTTTTGTGACTTTACTACTGTGTCATCCACAGTCATACATCCAACATCATAACAGGGTTGGAATGTCCTGCCACGTTTTGTTTCACTCATGAACACAGCCAGCTGATGTCACTAATTAGCACTACCTGCTGGCTTTAGCTTGGTTTTTGCTTCAACCACAATTGCAATCCCAGGCTGTTAACTCCAAATGAGATACTTGTCATAATTAGAGGGGATATTTACCCTCTGAAAACAGATATATCTGCAATTGCTATGCATGCCAAGAAGAATAAAAATACCGTATTCACATTGTGCCATATAGCAAACGATTACATAAAGAAAATATATCTGATCAAATTAAAGACTGAGGTGAATCAGCAGGTTCCTAATTGGTGAAAGTGTGGGCATCTGGCCATGAAAACTAATAATTTGGTAGATAATGATGTATTCAAATTCAAAGAAAATGATAATGAGCCAAACCTGCCAAGCCCAAACACCTGTGTTCCGCAACCTAATTAGGAGTCTTTAATTTAATCAGCTAAAAAACGTTACCTTGTTTTATGTAAATATTTGCAACGTAACACAATAAACACAATAAACACAATGGCATGTACAGCAGTTTCAGCCTTAATGTGCCTTTAGAGTACAAGCATGACAAGTACCTAATTTAGAGAAGATAACAGCTTGTTAAAAGTCTGGGATTGCGATTGAACGAAAACCAGCATATGAGGTGGCTCCACAGGTCAAGAGAACCACTGGTCTTGATACACCAGCATGCACAGTTTTAAAAGAACTCTACATGGGAATACAAATTCATTCAGCTAAGAGAAATCAAAGATCACCAAACTGAAATCAACACCGTTACACGTAAGAGACTTATATAATGACATTTTAATGTAACAATTGGCATATAACAATTAGGTTGCAATTTGTAATATAACAAATCTGTAATTTGGTATGTTACAAAACCATGGTGTAAGCCAGTCATAAGTAACATTTGGTCTCATGCGCTGGTCAGCTTGCTGACTTCCCTCTCCTGGAGTATACATTGTTAGCCCCCACCGTTGGCACGCATGCCTGTGGGGGAGAGCTAGAGAAGGATTCTTAGAGGCGCCTTCTTGGGCCCTGGAGGCCCCCCTTTTCTCACATTCCTACAGGATTTGAGTACAGGAGTACTGGAGATGGTATAAAGATGTTTCATGATAATCCCAGGTCAGAATATAGTGATGTTTGGTGTTATTCTGATTGGTTCAGTGCGACTGGTGTAATGGTCTAGTTTTTGTAACAGTCTACCTTTGATATCACAACCATTCAGGAGCCGAGGGGAAACTGGGCAAAAGCTGTCTCTGTAGAAGCCATGTGTTTTAGCCCCCTGCCTGGTGGGCCTGGCTGTAAATTATAGATGGTCTTATGTAATGGTAACAGGAATTGCATGTAAAATGGATAATCAGGAGGGAAGTTTCATGATAACTGCAACATAATAAAACATAAGGGTAATCTGTTTGGTATGGATGTGATCTGATAAAATCAAGGAATCGGATGAGATACATTTCATACCAAATGGAATTTAATAAACTATAGTTTCAGTATCCCAAGGGAAAACCTACACGTCCTCTCCTGGTAATCATCTCATTTTCCCTACTCAACAACCCCCAACGGTGGGGGTCTAAATTCCAGATTTGACCACCCCTCCAGGTTGATTTATGGCACTGCCGCCTGGTTCCAAACGTATGATTTGGCATAAAAGCAAGGGAGACAGACCAATCTGGGAAGATCGTATTCGACTTCCCACACAACATGTCTTGGGTATGTATGTATGTATGTATGTGTAGCAGTGGAAGACCGTATTCGACTTCCCACGCAGCATATTGTACGTGTATGTAAGTATCAGGAAGATCGTATTCGACTTTCCATACGGCATATTCTATACTCTGTGTTTGTGTGTAGTCCAAGCAGGCTAGGTATGATTATTTACTCTATCTCTTTTCTTAATTTGTGTATTTTATACTTGATTGTGATATTCTAAAGCTAATAACCTACCTGTCTGCGAATAAACTATTTTGTTTGTAACTTGCGTGATCTCCATGACTCTAATTCATCTTGTACCTTTTCAGCCTAAATTACAACTGAAATACTCAGGGGGAAATGGTGGCCAAAGACCGACCGATCGGCGGGGCGGTACACCTGTGGTAGTTTTAAGATGTGCGGCCAGCAATTTCTGTCCCTTAAGGGTCGGGGGACGCATGGCTCTTGTGATTTGGTGCGAAGGGAACCCTTGGGCGTTACAGCGCCGGTTCCTGCCAAATTAGCTCTAAGGAGCCCAGACAATGCTACGCCGACCTGGGCTCGCAAATATCATGGCAGGTTTGCATGTATTGTGTTGATTGGACCCTCAGCCTCTGAGTTCTCCACCGAACTGAGATTTCAGCAGTAATGCTAATCCCGGGAGCATATATTGAGTAATGGTGGCGCAGGTACGAGTCGAGTGTAATCACTCCCGAGGTCTGCGTAAGTTGCAATCCCAAATTGCTAAATTATATTTTAAATGGAGTCAGATAAACGAGTAAAACTATAGTAACCACTAAGCGTACAATACGGCCCCGTTTGAGAACGGAGAATATTAAGAATTGTACTGATCCGTTTCTGGCCAGCTATAAGCGGGATATGGGGCAGGTCAATCCATATCCGACCCATGGCAACGGACCCAGTATATTCTTAAACATAATTGTGCTCTGTTCTTGTACGGAGGATAATAATGAACCCAACTAATGTTCTCCCAGCAACGCCAGAAGGCCAAGCACGCAAAACCCCCTTCGGCCCCCGCTAAATTCCATCATTGGGTTAGCGTGGGGTTTTACAATGGTCTTCCTGGCCAACTGGTTGCCACCAGCAGAAGTCTGTGGTTGTTTTGTCGAACCCTGTCTAAGGTCAGAAGAAGCAAGGGAATTGGATGAATACAGAAGGCCATCTGGCCATACGTGGGGTAGCATAGCAGTACTCAACTCTGCGTCCTGCAGGCCATAGTGTCTGCAGGCATTTGCTTCAACCATGCGCTACACCACCTAATTTCACTAATTATTTTATCTGCTTGGTTCAGATAATAAGCTAATTAATGAAATCAGGTGGTGTAGCGCACAGTTGAAGCAAAAGCCTGCAGACAAGGCAGCCTGCAGGATATGGAGTTGAGTAGTGCTGGACTAGCACATCCTGACCAAGCAGGCTGGATGCCTCCACTAATGCTGGCTGTACACTGTATGATATTGGTCTTTTACGATTGGTACGTCACAGTGTGCGATATAGCCCTGACAATATCCCATTTTTCTAAACATTGTTGGAATACTTGGACAACATTCTTCAAAGGTATTTTGTGGCATGTTTTTATAATGTTCCTGGGATTTTTTTCCAAAGTTATAATGTCGTTTGGTGAAAAAATTCATGGAACATTCTTAGAAGGTTTTTACAAACCTTGCGATAACCAGACAATCGCTTATTCAACTGTGAAGTTCTAAAACTTCCCACAATTTTTCAGTAAAAAAATGTGAAATGTCTTTGTATATGTTTAGATTTGGTCTGAAGCTATTTGCAGAATGTATCTTTACTCAACATTCAAGTGTAAAATTATGTAAATGGTAAAAATAATAATAGTTATATCAATCATTTTTATCCAAAGCAACTTCTAGTTCATTAGACTAAGCCGGGGACAACCCCCCCTGGAGCAATGCAGGGTTAGAGGCCTTGCTTAAGGGCTGTGCGGATCTTATGGCTACACTGGGACTTGAACCACCAACCTCCCAGGTCCCAGTCATGTACTTTAGCCACCAGGCTACAGGCCCTATGGCTAAGTACAGAGCTGTCTGTAAACCACAGGATAAGCAAGCAAGTTGACTCACGGCACATGCTGTCTGTCCATAAGTTAGTAATACAACATTTTCAGGAGCAGCAATAAAGCATGCTTCATAATTCCTCCTGAAGCTCAACGGATATATGCACGAAAACATTCTCCACATGCAATTAGCACATCAAGATAAGGGGAGCAGGCGTGCAAAGTTGAGGAGATTGATAGAAAAAATGGATACATACTTTGATACTCACCGACATATCTGATGCGAAACCCCTTCTTGTTGGTCCCATGGTCAGCAGACCACCGCAGCAGTAGCTGGTGGCCTGTGGTGGTCATGTTGAAGGGTGTGGTGAGGTCTCCGCTGAGAGTGGCCAGGGTCTGGCTGTGGATGTTAGGCCCTGGTGTAAAACGGAGAGGAAGGGAATGAGAGGGACTAGCAGCACTAGGTGTATATTCAATGTGAATATCATTAACAGCTTTGTTTATTTCTCGGGCACTTTTCAGCAAGGGTAAGTCTAGTAATACAGCTGATTACTTGTATGTTTTCCAGCAACAAGTATTTACAGTCATACACAAATAATTGTATGCAATGTATTCACAACACAGGGAATTCTAAGGATAATTGGAGACTAATTTTGATGCTTAAAAACTGCAAAATGCATTTGCATTTATTGAGTGGTTTATATATTTATTCGTTAATCCTACCTATTGTTCATTAATAATTTATCCCTAACAGACAAAAATCACATTAATGAAAAACGTGTTTTGTTTTTTACAGTTAGGTCTTTACCACAGATGGCACACAACATAGGCCCCTTGAGGCTTTCTAATAGGCAAGCAAATGGAACCCTGTAATTCTAACAGCACAATAGCATTTATTAGGTTGGCTAACCATTGTATTGTGGCTTAAACTCCATCAATAAACAAGTGTGAATTCAGACAACACATCTAAATTGATGTTTGAATGTTTATATTCTGGGCTGTAAAAACAGTTGCACCATGTTCTATTTGTGGCATAAGACTTAAATGAAGTGAGGCGAATCAAGAATACTGTGTGATGACACAATGGTTATATTACAGGGTAAAAACAGTAGCACAAGTGTCCAGGAATGCTACCGTCAAAGACTTCCAGGATGTCAAACTCCCTCTCCGTCTGGAAGAACTCAAAGTGAAGGGTGATGTTGTAGCCCTTCTCTACGTTGATGCTCCAGGAACACATCTGCAGATTGGGGTAGCTATCCGGGAAGCCTGGACTCAAAATGACTCCAGTCGAATCAAAGCGCACATCGTGGGCTGGACATTGCACTGTAAAGGTAACCAGAAAAATAACTGAAATCAGTTTATCAAAAAAATAAACCCAAAAAAAACCAGAGCAGTGATGGCAACACACCATTTTGCACATCTTGTCAATTGGCAAAGCCTGAGAGGGAATCTATCGCTGCCTTTGTCTCAAAGGAACCAATTTGTGGTTTGGCTTGTTCAGTACATTTCCAACTTTCCATTGCTATAAAATACTTTCTTTTGTAACTGTTGTGTGAGAATCTGAATAATTCTGCAAAGGCGGTATTTTAGATTGCAACAATAGTCTATATATTGAATATGTTATTCTCTTGATTATTTAGGTTTACTCTTGGACATCTAAGGCCAATGGCTGTGCAGAGGACAAATCTTGACTCATGGAATGGTCCTCCTAGGGAAAACAAGTAATGTATGATGCCATGAATGATTAATTACAGAAGATATTTTAGCAAAAAAAACAAAAAAAGGAAATTCATTGTTTGGCAGAACAAGCTGTTCCTAGAGTGATCCAAGGAAACAAGACAGGAAGTGCTGGCAGGGCAGCTCATAATTTGGCACGTTAAGGTGGCCTACTTACTGGTTGAAACCTTAAATGAAATGTAAAGACAACCTTGGCACACCGGAGTTGGGCCATCCATCTGCAGTCGCTCCCCTAGCCTGCAGGTCAGGATCTCGTTCCCCACCAGCGTGAAGCCAGGATGACACTGGTATCTGATGATGTCTCCTGTTGAGTAATTAGTAGAGTAATACACTGTAATCAAGTCATTAGCCGATTGAAACGACAACCTATGTAGCCTTCAATGCTGTAACAGCATACAGCTTAGTCTTACAGTACAGTATGTTCTAATTGTTCAAGCTTCTGACTACTGCTGCATACAAACAAGCCTAATCTCATTTCCATTTGTAAAGGCTCCTGAAATCAAATACATTTTTCTTAAGAATTTACAGATTCTTCTTAGTCTTGGAAGTTTTGTATTGAAGGATGACAGGATTTTGTTACGCTTGGTTTTCTCTGTACAGCATATTTGTGACAGTGTCTCTAAAAAGCACTATACAACTTATGACGATGACACTATATGATTTTAATATTCCTATTTACGATCCCTCTGATCACTTTGGCAGAGCTCTTCACGGCAGACTGTCACAAAGATTCTTTGCAGAGTAGCAGCAGGGAAGAACATTTGATTTGAAATGAAACAATGACTTTGTGTGACATGGAACTGTGTAGACTCAAAAAATGCCAACAAAGAAGACTATACTTGGAGGTAATGAGAACAAAGTGAACAGCTAAGAGTGTGTGTTGGCGTGCTCGAAACTATGGTGTCCTCAAAATATGCAGCGTTGACTAAACATACTGCAGACTGCGTGACATATCCCCATGCTATTTTCCAATGCCATAAAGCAAGTGTCATAATTACCCAGCCTTGTAATAAAAAACCCACTTCCTCTATGATTTATTAGACTCAAAGCCTCCGTATCTTCCTCCTAAAAAGTATGGTTTACCTGAAAAGTCTGCTCGTGAAAACTCCAGAAATATGTATATTATTGAGAGAAGATGACTTAACTTCTCTTCCAGTGAACTCAAGATCGACATTTGGGAACAGATTGCATACCAATATACTGTAAGTAAGCAGTATGTTTAGTTGACGGTTCATATTTTGAGGACACAGTAGGTAGATCAAAAAAATCTTCTACTTCCACTGTGTTTGAGTTTCTGACTTTATTTCAGTAATATTTAGAGTAAGTCTGACTGTTGGAGAACAAACCCCAAGGGTCCAGGATTATTACTCTGGTAAAAAGGGTTCAGGAATAATAACCATTTTATTTTGGGCATGTCATTTTCAAGCTTGTGTTAAGAAAAGGGGGCAATACACATGAAAGTAAAAATGTAAATAAATTACAAATATAAAAAAAGCAGTGGTAATACCCACCAATGAGCATAACTGAATAATGATTACCTATTTCGAATTCGTCGTCGTCAATCAGAACATCCGCATTGGCTACAGCAGGAGGAGGCTGACAAACTCTCAGCTGGTATGCTAGAGAAGGAGAAAGAAATGGGGGAGACACAGGGAGAAAGGGACTCAGTTCTCATGCCTGAAGTAACATTCATTTAACATGGTTGTAGTGTTGTCATCAAGTTATTTATGGCTACACTATGAAGTAGATTTTCCAGGTCATTAGAAAACTTTCTTTCATGCTAGAGCTGAAATGTTGAACAGAGGTGAGTTCCCTGCTGTGCACTTCCATTGCCCACAAAGGCAGGCTGACTCCTGTGAAAATATCTGGATGCTCATGCCACCACATTTGTTGCTAAAGTAACACCTTACTTTAGCTACTTACTACCTATTGCAGTAGTCGAAATAATCAAAATAAAATTATGCAGAGCATTAAACTGGAAGGATTCAATGAGAAATTACAATAACAATGCCTTGAATCTCAACTACAGCATTTCATTCATAGACAAAATTAAGTGTACAGTGAGAGAAGTTAAGTACACATTATAACATTTCATTTTAATCAATCAGTAACTACCATGCCACAATTATATTAATTCAATCTTTTGGCGATATTTAAACACGCAACACCATCAATTGACTTACAGTAATTTGAACTATGTCATTTGTGAACAAAGATAAATATTTTTTATCTTCAATTATGCACATAAAAAAATGAACTTCACTAAACACAGTAAACAACTAAACAACACAACTCCACAGAGGCTACTCAAATAAGTTATCTGGCTGTAGAATCATTCAAATACAGTTAAGGTCACACTGGGGCCAAATGGAATTGCCCCTCGCCCCCACAAAGAGTATACTGCTCTTTTTTCAAAAAGGTGTAAACCAGCTATAGACCTACAGTTTCAACATGAAGTTCACAGAAATGTTATTTTCATTATTTGAACAAGACACCCCATCAAGGCTGAAATGACAGAATTCCAATGAGTATGTACAAGTACAAATTTGCACACACTTAATTTCCGGCACACTTCAAACATACACTCACAGAGCACTTTATTAGGAACACACACCTGTACACCTCTGGCAGCAATGCAATGCATAAAATCATGCCATACTATTCAGGAGCTTCAGTAAATGTTCACATTATCCATCAGAATGGCGAACAAAATGTTATCTCAGTGATTTTGATCGTGGTATGACTGGTTGGTGCCAGACAGTCTGGTTTGAGGTTTTCTGTAACTGCTGATTTCCTGGGATTTTAATGCACAACAGTCTCGAGTAAACTCAGAATGGTGTGAAAAACAAAAAAACATCCAATGAGTAGCACTTCTGCGGATGGAAATCCCTTGTTGATGAGAGAGGTCAACAAAGAATGGCCAGACTGGCTTGAGGTGACAAAAGGGCTATGGTAACTCAGATAACCACACAATTGTGGTGAGCAGAAAAGCATTTCAGAATGCACAACACGTCTAACCTTGAGGCGTTATTACAGCTATCATTACAGGAGCTACATAACAGGTTATGACACATTTACTTAGCAGTCTTAATTCCACAGGTTTAAGCAACAGTTCTAGTTTAAGCTGAAGCATTATGACAACTGTCACGACAGGGCCCTTGTGGTAATATCCTTTACACAAAAAGTCTAACCTAAATAGTCACTCACACAATAGTGTGTGAGAGAGTGAGAGAGTGAGAGTGAGAGCAGCCAATTTACCAAGAAGTCACATAAACTCATATAAACTATGTTGGGCCGTCAGGTGTGTGTCAAAACAATTTCAATTTGGCCATAACTTGTGTTCCTGCAGAACACTGTTATGACACTATTATGACAAATAAAAAAATGAACGCTGTACTTTAACTATAGAAAAAATGGTTGTTAGGGTTTTCTGAATCTGTCATAATGAAAAAACTGCTACTTGTATATCAGTCATAAGAGTTATGAATGCAAATAACACTTTTTTCAGATTTAACAAAAAATTGTATTTTGGACTGTCAGATGTGCATCGTATTGAATGAATGTAGTACCCAGCTATGACACTGGTATGACACACAAAAGAAGTAAAACTTACAACAGGTTAACTGATAGCCAGTTTAAAAAATGCCAACCAGCTTGCCATTCTGAAGTCTTGTGGAAGGGTGTTCCATAATTGAGGGACATATAAACAGAAGGCAGCTACACCAGCTTTCTTGTAAAATACCTTATATTCAGACCTTATATGGTATATTCAATAAAAAACAGTATTGTATGATCTGGAGAGGACATAAAATTATAAGGAATATGTGATATTTGAAGGGGCCATTAAGTGCTTTAATAAGTAAAATCACCTCCAAAGAAATTATAAAAGATACAGGCAACCAGGGTAAGGCAGCAAGGACCGGGAAAAAGAGTTACAAAAGTCTAAATCATACTCTTGCTCAACATAAGGACTCTTGCGTCTAATATTCAGCATTCAAATTATTTGAAGGCCAGTTGGCCACGGTTGGATGTTAACCAAGTTATGTGAATAAATACCCTCTATTTCCAACCTAAAATGTTCCTGAGGTAATATAACAGTGGTACAGTTTGCGGCACATGAACTGAGCAAGTCCCGGGATCCATGCTTGAGAGGTCCACTGGACGCAGAAAAAGTGTTCACTGTTAATCCCTGTGTTCCCCACATGGATGCCTTCTTTTGGAAAAAAGGAAGGACGCTCCCAGAAGAGACTGAAATGATTGATGAATCTATTGACCAGCTTTGGTTGGTATGGTGTAGACTTTGGGTCTTGGTCCGAACTGGGTCCGTCAGGCTTCGGTTTGAGTCAGGGCGGGGTCCGTAATTGGAGAAGTGAAGCCCAGCTGACCAGGTTCTACAGCCACCAGGGAATCCAGGAGTTCTTTGATCTTGTTCAAGATGGAAATTCTACCTTCCAACTCGTTGATTCTTTCAAAGCCAAAAACTGTTTGACTGGCCCAGTCACTCACCCGATCTGAATCCAACTGAACATGCGTTTCATATGCTGAAGATAACCAGGGAAGATACTCAGCACCTAGTGATGTTTATGGGTCAAAGACTTGAAGAGACTATGCAAAGGATTGAAACTTACACTCAGGAGACCACTTTATTAGGCATTTGTGTATTTTTGTAAAAATAACAAATCAATATTATCCATAGTTCCTAATTATTACCTTGTAGTTTAGATAAGAGGGGGCCAGGCACTCTCTCTCAAGCAGTAGAACTAACATGATGAACCTTATTTGGGAGACCAGTGAATGCAGCAAATGTGACCCAGCACAAGCTTTAGTTGCATGACTCACACTTGGCCATTTCACAAGAAAGGCGGTAAACTTTACACTATCTAGTCAAAATAGACTTAGAGTTAATGCCAGAATTGCATTCCTGAATATCAAATCTACCATTCACCTAAATGTAAAAACATTTGGTGTAAATGTGTGACATTTAGTTAAATATTGGGACTACTTGGTCCTTGGTTCATACAAGCTCATCAAATTATGGTGTCCTAATCAAACCAATTAAAATTCATAGCAAGCACTGGGCTAGGGACCACACAAGTATAACAATTTCATGCAATAGTTCCTTGTTTGTGGGTGTGTTTTTTATGATAAAATGCGAAATTCACAACAACTGTGTTTTGCTAAAATGCAATCATCTCACCAAGTGATGTGTCTTTAGTTTGTAGCTCTAATTCTGCACTTTAACATGCATCTTAAACTGAAAAAGTCAAATTTTTAAACATGCATCTGAAGCATGGAGCTGGTCACAAATTATGATTTTAATGAATAATGATGAATGTTATAAATAGATAGATAGTAGTAGATCCACTATGATGGTTGAGACATGTTAGATCCTGTGCTCACTGAGTGTATGTATCTATATCTGATGACATTCTCCCTTTTCTCTCCTCTCTAATCAACACCTCCCTCTCTTCCGGCACCATGCCCTCTTCCCTGAAGAGGGCCAGAGTCACTCCCCTGCTCAAAAAACCTTCTCTTGACCCCTCTGCCCTGAACAACTACCGGCCTGTCTCTCTTCTTCCCTTTCTCGCTAAAATTCTGGAATGGGCGGTCTGCTCCCAACTGTCCACTTATCTTCTCCAGAACAATCTCCATGACCCCAACCAGTCTGGCTTCAAGAGTGGCCACTCCACTGAAACCGCCCTGCTCGCGGTCACTGAAGCACTCCACTCTGCTAAAGCGAAATCCCTCTCCTCTGTCCTCATCTTCCTCGACCTGTCGGCCGCCTTCGATACAGTCAACCATGAGATTCTGCTCTCATCGCTGTCTGGGATGGGTGTCACAGGGTCTGCACTTGCTTGGTTTTCCTCCTACCTCTCTGGTCGCTCCTACCAGGTGACTTGGAGGGGCTCAGTCTCCGACCCTCACCCCCTACGAACTGGAGTCCCGCAGGGCTCGGTTCTTGGGCCTCTCCTCTTCTCGCTGTACACCATGTCTCTTGGTTCTGTTATCTCTTCCCATGGCTTTTCTTATCATTCCTACGCTGATGACACCCAACTCTTCATTTCCTTCCCCCCGACACCCAAGTCACCACACGGATCTCTGCCTGCTTGGCTGATATCTCTGCGTGGATGACTTCCCATCACCTGAAGCTCAACCTTGCCAAAACTGAGCTTCTCTACATCCCTGCTAAGTCCTCTCCGTCAATCGACCTCTCATTGACTGTTGAGGACTTTGTAGTTTCCTCCTCCCGTACGGCAAAGAATCTTGGGGTGACTCTTGATAACTGCCTCACCCTCGCTCCACAAGTATCCTCCACTGCCAGAACCTGCAGGTTCTTTCTGTATAATATACGCCGTATCCGTCATCTCCTGACTGAGAAAGCCACCCAGCTCCTAGTCCAGGCGCTCGTCATTTCCCGCCTGGATTACTGCAACTCCCTCCTAGCTGGTCTCCCAGCGTGTGCCATCAAGCCCCTCCAGCTGGTCCAGAATGCCGCCTGATCACCAGTCAGCCCAGGTCGGCTCATGTCACCCCGCTTCTCATTGGCCTCCACTGGCTTCCTATTGCCGCACGCATCCGTTTCAAGGCCCTAGTGTTGGCATTTCAGGCTGCTAAGGGGACTGCCCCACCTTACATACAATCCCTGATCACTCCCTACTCCCCTGCTAGACCACTCCGGTCTGTCAGCTCTGGTCGCCTTACGGTTCCCTCTCTACGTGCACCTGGCGGTCGAGCTGCACGTTCACGCCTGTTTTCCGTTCTGGTTCCTCAGTGGTGGAATGACTTGCCTACCACTGTCAGAACAGCAGAATCCCTCCCCCTATTTCGACGCAGACTCAAAACCCACCTTTTCAAACTCTACCTTAGTCCTCCCTCCTGATTTCCCCTGCCCCTCCTTTCTGATATCCCTATCCTTGTCTAACCCCCCCCCCCCCCCCCCCCCCCCCAAAAAAAAAAAAAAATGCACTTATGATGACAACTATGTTTAGAACAGCATTTCATGTGTATTTTGCTAGTTTCTGGATGTGATGCTTTGACTTATGGTAGAACCTATGCACTTGTAAGTCACTTTGGATTAAAAGCGTCTGCCAAATTACTAAAATGTAAATGTAAATGTATGCTTAGATTTCCGAAAAGCATACACATGACAAACTCATTATCAGAATGAAGATGGTTAGAATTACAGGAGGCATTTGGCTTTGGAACTGGTTACGGGATAGCACACAGAGTAGCAGGAGGGATCTTATCTGAGCAGGATATTATGGGAAGTAGAGTCCCATGAGAATAGGTGCTAAATCACTGCTCTTCCTCATTTACATAAATGATCTTGACATGGACACTGAAAGTGCGTATATTTGCAGATGATACAAGGACACTAGGATTTTAGCAACTAAATTAGATTTAAACACAATCCACAAGTGGGCGGAAACCAAGCAAATGAAATTAAATATAACTAAATGTAAAATTCAACATGTTGGAAATACATAAGGCAGGGGTACGTTGCGGGTGGTTAAAAAAATGACGTGGTCAAGTTGAAAAGGTTCGTCAGACCACACACAGAGAGATGAGAGATGGCCTTTTCTTTCTGAAGTAAATGACCATCTCAGTGTTTTCTGTGTGTTAGCCCACACCAGGCTGAGGCGATTCAGTCGCATCACTTTTGGAAATTAGACATATCAGAGTGGTGATGTCGGCAAACAGCTCTGGGATGGTAGCATTGAAGGCAGAGCTGAAGTCAACAAACAAGATCCTCACATAAGTCCCAGGTGAGTGTTGGTGGATGTAATTGAGTCCCATGTTAATGGCATCATCCACAGATCTATTGGCCCTCTAGGCAAACAGCAGGGGATCTAGAAGTCTGTCTGTGGCTATTTTAAAATAAGCCAGAATGAGGCGCTCAAACAACGTAATCAGAAAAGATGTTCATGCAACTGTTCACTGTTGCATACAATCCACTTTTAGAAAACAAATTGGTGCTTTAAAATTATAGATTTGGATAGTGCTTTACTCTATCAGTAAGATTATTTTCAATGTACAGAGTTGCAACAAATAATTCATAAATAATTCATACATGTATAGTAAATATGAAAAATAATATTCAAGTTAAAACATTAATTTAGTCTTTTTTACTCTTCCCTTTCTCTGCCTATCTTTGTATGTTCCTTCATCATTCTGTGACTTCAGTACATTAGCAGTTGCTCTCCGTATGGTTTTATTTCAAAGATAGTATCCAGAATGTGTTCAAAGTGGCTTTGGACCTATTCTTACCTACTCAGCTCTGACTGACGAGCTATGCCAGGATGCAATTGCATCTGAAAGGCTGAAGGACTAATGGGTGCCCACGCAACGAAAGTGTTGTGTCTCTCTGACAATGATTATTACAATGCTTCTCTGATATTTAAATACAGTAAAGTGCAGTAGTTTAATCTCAAACGAAAACTTCAAACAAAAAAAGACAGCCACTCGCAGAATGACTGCAGGATCAATTGATTTTTATTTTTATTTTAGAAAAGAGTTCATTTCCAGACAAACGGAATAAAATGTTCCCTTTTTCTTTTTATACTACTATTGCATACGACCCATTAAGATTTTTTAAATGCAACAAAAATAAACGTTTCATCTTACTAGCACCGGTCAGAAGCAAGCCACACTGAACACAATGTTATGCGATGTTACCTGATGCAGGTAACTTTCGAGAGTAAAGTTAGTTACCTGATACATTACTGATATATATGTACGGTTAGGTAGGTAGGTAGTTGATATAGTGAAACAGACAAATGTGTGTGCTCCCAAGATTCTGAAAATGTTCTTATACCTGTATATATGTTATTAAATACACCTGACTAATCAGAAACAGCTGAGAAGCTCATGAATGAAAAGGGATGCAATTCCTACATTAATCACCCAATATAATAGGATTTAACTACCCTTAAACCCATAAATACTGCCCCTTGTGGTTGAGTCAGCAATGTCCCAAATTATTGTTGCCTTCATATTACATTACATTAATGGCATTTATCTATAATAAGATAAAAAAGACTTGAACAGCAGTTTAGATGCTTATCAGTCTATTATTTGCAAAACAGGGCAATAGAACTCCAGCCTCACCCTCGCTGACGTGTGTAAACATTCAATGAGCGTTTGCAGGCAATTCTTTGTCCGACATAAATCTATGTAGAATACACTAAGCTTTAACCACAGGGATGGGCTATATCGTTTGGTATTACAGCACAGATCATATAGCATTTGGTCTGTGCATATTGCGGTATTGTACTTTTGCAAATAGATTTATGTTCCTTTGCCTCCTAAAATGCATTATTACATTATTGGCGTTTTGGCAGATGCTCTTATCCAGAGTGACGTACAGTTGATTAGACTAAGCAGGAGACAATCCTCCCCTGGAGCAATGCAGGGTTAAGGGCCTTGCTCAAGGGCCCAACGGCTGTGCGGATCTTATTGTGCCTACACCGGGATTAGAACCACCGACCTTGCCTGTCCCAGTCATTTACCTTAACCACTACAGTACAGGCCGCCTGTAGAAATGGGTGGTTAAATGCAATCCCACGTCCACATCGTATGAGGTCGTAACTCCAGGAGCTGGACTTACTATAGACAAACCTGTAATTGTACTGGCTAACGGGGCTCTGGTTAACCTAATTTTGAAATAAAGTTCCATTTTAAATGTGATGCAGGTTGGTTAAAAAGCATTAGGGTGAGTAATACTTTTTGGAGAGCTTTTGGACACTTTGGGCATGATTTATAATAATATAATATTTTACTCCAAAAAATAAGGTTTTCTGATCATTCATGTGTCTGGACAAAAATATGTGCATATATTTGTATTTGGAGAGATTTGGGGACACTTGAAGACATCTGGGAGCAGTTTTGGGAAAACCCATGTAGAATTTGAATGCTTGTCGATGTCACTGTGAAATATCACTGAGATTGGTTTTGAAATGGCTGAGAAATTAAGGGTAAAAAATCTTTTACATGGGAGAGCTGACCAAATATGAGTGTGACTGCATCTTGTGTAATTCCTATTACTCTATCATTCTACTGTTGAAATAGACAATAAGCCATAAACCTTTTACTCAGGTACTCTAGATGTATATCATTGAACAGTACTGATGCATTATAACATCTGTTCTGAGCACCTCGACTGATTATATGGATGAGTCCTTGGCCAAAACTATTTGTCGGGGTCTGATACAACTGGACCATTGCAACAAGTGAGGGACTGAAGCCCTTACCAAGGAAAGGTCAGTGACGTGCTAGTAACCTCTCCTGACCGTGAAGATGAGATCTTCTCTTATTCGGATGATGTGTATCGTCCTCAGCATCCTCGGCAGAGGACTGGCTCTCTGGATCCTCCTGAATGCTGAGGAACAAGTGCCTGTTGGCCATCAAAGGCGGAACCTTCTGGAAAACACCTACTACCAGACCTCTCTGCAACTGTTTGGTGTGCACACATTCCTCAGAGCATGCAGGAGGGTGCCGTACTGATTCACTTCCTTTAGATTGGTGTTCTACAGTTAGTTTTTTTAGCTAGTTTTTGATTATTCCCACCAGCATTGAAGTTAAAGTAAACATAAATATAAAGGGTATCTATGTATTAATAACACTGGGATTTTGTTTATGGGTTGTCTCAAACGTGGTTGTCCTTCCATCGGCCAAAAACTTCTACGATCACTTCTACCATTCCTTTACACTGGGCCAGCCAGCCGAGGATGGGCTCCTCTCTAGCCTGGTTCCTCCTGAGGTTTCTCCCCTATGGGAGTTTTTCCTTGCCACAGTTTGAGTGTTTTCCTTCCCGCAGAGGGAGTTTCAGGCAAGGTTTCTGTTTTTCTGTTTCTGTATACAAATAATTAGACCAGTCAATTAGACCTGTACACCAGCTCATTAATGCAAATATCTAATCAGCCAATCATCTGACAGCAGCTAAATGCAGAAAAGCATGCAGGTCAAAAGGTTCAGTTATTGTTCAGACCAAGCATCTGAATGGGGGAAAATGTGTTATGCAATGGTTTAAAAAAGTATTCAGACCTCTTCACTTTTTGCCTTATTGTAGCCTTTAAGGACCAGAAACAAAACAACCGTTAGGAAATTTATGTTGCAAGCCAAGAAGTTTTATCATCAGGCTTTACGCTATATATAGTTTATAAATATACACTCAGTGATCACTTTATTAGGTAGACCTGCACACCAGTTTGTTAATGCAAATATTTAATCAGCCAGTCATGTGGCAGCAACTAAATGCAGAAAAGCGTGCAGACGTGGTCAAAAGGTTCAGCTGTTTTTCAGACCAAGATCTAAGTGACTTAGAATGATTGTTGGTGCCAGACAGGGTATTTAAATATCTCAGAAACTGCTGGTCTCCTGGGATTTTCACACATAACAGTCTCTAGAGTTTTCAGAAAATGGTGTGGAAAAACAAAAAACATCCAGTGAGTAGCAATTCTATGGGTGAAAACACCTTGTTAATGAGAGAGGTCAGAGGAGAATGGCCAGACTGGCTAAACCTGACAGGAAGGTTATACAATAATGGTATGCAGAAGAGCAACTCTGGACATCAAACCTTGAAGTGGATGGGACAGCACCAGTAAACCAATAAGTAAAAAATATAAGTCTAATGCAATAAAGTGGCCACTGAATGTTATACTGAACTGTATGTTTAAATGGGGTACTGTTAAACTGTTACATTTTGTACATTGTGATATTATTTGGGACAGATATAATTCTTTCTTGATTTGCCTATATAGTCCATAATTTTAGGTTTGTAATAAAACAATTATCATGTGGTTAAAGTGCACTCAGCTCAGCTTTTATTATGGTGTATTCTTTATGCATTTTTATTTCACCATGTAGAAATTACAGCATATTTTATACATAGCCCCTTCATTTCAGGGCTCAGTAATGTTTGGGACAAATGGCTTCACGGGTGTTTCTGAAATAAGGGAGGTTTCAGTATCCAATATTTATTTGAGGTTTCTAATTGCCTGCTGTCTGCTATTGGTGTTTATCAACACGTGGAGCAGAGTTGTGCCAAAGAAAGCCAAGGAAGCCATTACTAGGCTGAGAAATAAGAAATAAATGATCAGAGACATAGGCCAAACCTTAACTTTGCCAAAATCAGCTGTCTGGGACTTCATTAAGAAGAACGAGAGAAGCTCAAGCTCAAGAATTACAAAGGGCCTGGTAGGCAAAGGAAGAAGTATTCTCACCATAATGAAGAAAAACTCTCAAACATCTGTTCAATAGATCTGAAACACTCTTCAGGAGGCAGGCGTGGATGTGTCACTGACTATGGTCCACAGGTTTAATGAACAGAACTAAAGAGGCTACACTGTGAGATGCAAACCACTAGTTAGCTGGAAAAACATGATGCCCTGGTTATTTTTGCCGGCAGAGAAAAAGGTCTTGTGGATAGATGAGTCCAAGATTCACTTGTATAAGGAGAGATGGGAAGAGCAAAATATGGAGGCCAAAAGGAACTGCACAAGATCCAAAGCACCCCCTCATCTGTGAAACATGGTGGGGAAGGTGTTATGGCATGGCATGTATGCCTGCCACAGGTAGTGGTTCACTTGTCTTCACTGATAATATAACTGCTGACAGCAGCAGCAGAACGAATTGTACAAAAGTGTAGTGTACAGAAGCATCTTATTTGTTCAAGTTCAAGCAAATGCCTCCAAACTCATTGGATGGAAATTCACCCTACAGCAAGATAATGATCCAAAACATACTACTAAAGCAACAAAGAGGTTTTCAAAGCCATAAACTGGCCAACTCAGTCACCCGATCTGAATACAATTCAACACGTGTTTCACATTTCATACTATCCATTGAAACAAGCAGTACCTGAAGATAAGAAGTATATATATTTAAACAGCGAGAGCACTGTTTAAACTACATTAAAATACCACAGAAAGAGAACAAGAAAAAAAAAACTACATTTTAAAAAGCAAGTACAATTTTCCTGATGAAAATCATTTGAAACAACCCTGAGACCCCTAATTCTAATCAATTTGCCCAAATTGAGGGTAACCTGCAGCTGATTCAATTCAAATCAATTTTGTGCATGGAAAATGAAAGAAGTCTTCCTGAGTTCAGTATTCATATGGGGTTTACAGAGTAACAAATGCCTGAGAGCAAGTATGCCATTCAATAGATTTAAACAGAAAAAGGGAAAAGATATGAGATGGAAGCTTATCTAACGTTGCTTTGTAAATTAAAATGAGACCATGGTATACTCTCCAAGTACGGTAAGGCCTATTTTCTCATGCAATGTCTCGTGATATGTTCTAAAACTATCACCTGTAATAAATCTGAGTGCGCTATCATACACTGCATCAAGTGGGTTGAGTGCTGTGGCAGATGCATGCATATACTGTAGATTATATCAGCACAGCCTATGACAGATAAAACATTTTTTTTAACAATGTCTAATTTAAACATCCTTTCTAAGGACTTTTTGCACCCGTAGAAAAATTGTCCATTTAAATTTCAGTTGAAAGATTAATTTCTTTAATTCATTAATCTAACCAGATATCTATGGTATATACTTATAACACTGGGTTCTCTGAATTTGTAAACCTTCAATATTTTGAAAAATAAGACTGAATATTCTAATCTCTGTGATGTTTCACTTTAGATCTCAAGAGCATGTAATTTTTCTTGGCTGGGTTAAGGACAAGTTTCAGTTTGAGATCTAATAGAGCATTCTGATTGGCATGGAAATCAGCCTGTACATTTCTAAAAGCTTCATCAACTGAGGGTGCTAATTGTAAATGGCATCCATATCAAAATTAACAGAACAATTTGTAATGAGTGAACCCAGACCGTGTATATATAAAGTAAAGCGCAATGGAACAAATATCGAACCCTGGGGAACCCCTTTGTAAATCTTAATAAAATTAGGCTGATGCCCACCTGTTACTATTGCCAATGTTCTGTATTTAAAATAATCCTACTACTTGTGGCCGGTAGCGTAGTGGTTAAGGTACATGACTGGGACATGCAAGGTCGGTGGTTCTAATCCCGGTGTAGCCACAATAAGATCTGCATAGCTGTTGGGCCCTTGAGAAAGGCCCTTAACCCTACATTGCTCCAGGGGAGGACTGTCTCCTGCTTAGTCTAATCAACTGTAATGTAATGTAACTTGCAGACATTGCCATTAAAACCAATTTACTTCAGCATATCTAAAAGAACATTTCGATTTTCTTCAAAGGCTTTCGATAAATTAATAAATAATGATATCATTTGATACTAATTATATCAGACCACTTTGCATGCAGCAGTTACAGTACAGTGCCCAGACAAAAAGCAGTTTAAAATACTATAATGAGAATAATATGAGTAATTTGTCACTCCCTTTAAGTAAGGGAGTGACAAATGCCATTTCCAGACTTCAGGAATACATCCATCAGCAATGGACAGGTTCAAAATGTGAAGTCAAAATGGCAGCTATCTGGGGTCAAGCAAGTCAGTAGCTTTAATCGATAGCCTTTAATTCTTGAAATACGGAGAATTATCTCAATGGAAAATTCAACTTGGTAAGTTGATTCAAACTAGTTGGGTGATTCATTCTTTGCAGTGCAGCAGTATTTCTCAATAAACACATGACATATATTATCTTTACCAGAAACAGGTGAAGAATCATAAATTAGATTGGTAGAACAGAGACTTTACCAGGATTACCCTGACAATCAGACAATAAAAAATGTTTTGTTTGATTACAAATCTAGAGACTTTTTCTCACATACAGTAAATCTAACCTTATTTCTGAGACTAGTGAATGTAACAAATTTGCTAAGCTAAAGGTAAACACTAAGTGATATGAATACTTATAAATATAAATGCGATATGAATATGTTCAGAGGGTACCCTCAGTGACCACTTTATTACGTACACCAGCTTGTTAATTCCAAATATCTAATATCTAATCAGCCAAACATGTGACAGCAACTCAATGCATAAATGTATGCAGACATGGTCAAGTGTTGTCGCTCAGACCAAGCACCAGAATGTGGAAAAAATGTGATCTAAGAGACTTGACCATGGAATGATTGCTGATGCCAGATAGGGTGGTTTGTGTATCTCAAAAACGGCTGACTCTCACAAGTCTCGAGAGTTTGTAGAGAATGTTGCGAAAAAGCAAAAAATACAGTATTTGGCAGTTCTGTCGGTGAAAACGTGAGGCCAAAGGAGAATGGCTCGACTGGTTCAACCTGAGAGGAAGGCAACTCAAATAACCAGCCATTAAAACATTCGTATGCAGAACAGCATCTCTGAACACAAAAATGTTGAACCATGGAATGGATGGGCTATAGCAGCAGAAGACCAATAAGTCAAAGAAAATAAGTCCAATAAATACCTAATAAAGAGGTCACTGAGGGTAAATCCTGTTTGTGAATTGGCTCCCCTTCTGCAGAATAAAGAATACTGATTGTTCACAGTTTACCTTTTCCCTCTTACTGTTTCTTCTTTTTCTCCACAATTTAGAAGGGCCAGTCATGCTCCTACTGATATTGTCATCAGTCAACTTCTTGCCATTTTGGGAGAGCACAGCCAAGCATGTGTGCTTGCACCTTTGTCCTAGTCACTCCTAAATTACCTAGTCACTCCTTATACCAGAGCAAGCCACCTAGCTAAATTGTCATCCAGAGGTATTTTATGGAACTTTAATAACCTACCTAGTTGGCACGGGTAAAATTTAATTTCAGCAAACTTCAGCAAAGCTCACAAGTTAAATGATCTATTGTTAAAATGAGACTGGCATGTCAAGCCAGTGTTACAGTAATACACTGAAAGCCTATATTCAATACATGCAATGACCACTAGATGGCATTATTACATTAGGCAACCTTTTCTGCCCCAGTTGTCACTGAACACAGCCAATTGTATGCGTAGCGACACTGTCCTTTTTTCCAAATAAAAACTACACAAACTGTGTGATGACTGTCAAGTTTTGTACATGCAAATATTCAAATATTCAGTATTCAGTAATATACTTATTCTACTTGAGATAGCAATGATTCCAAGGGTTAGTTCACCCCATGCTGACCGTCCACATCTAATTATTCCAAACAAAACGCCCTTTGAAAAAAAAAGCCCTTTGAAATCGTGAGCAAGACAGTGGTACGCAATAAGGCAAGTTTACTGTGAAGGAATGAATAAACACAATAATAGCAAATTATGGAGAGGTAAACTATGTTAGGTAAACATGAAAAACACACAAAGCTAATTTACTTCCTCGATTCAATAATGATTCAATGATCTCCACACTTCCCTGACATGTCTGCCTAGCATCCTAATATAACCGAAACGCTTTTAGGAGGAAGAAGCACAGGGGTAGATGCATCTAGCAACAGAAGAAAAATATGAAAATCTAAAATACAACAAAGTAATCTTATCTGATCCAGATTAATAGCAACTAGAATTGGAGCATATAGCACATGTATATAACACCTCTACCCCTGGATTGCTGCAACTGACGGTGATTAGATGTAATTGTGAGCATCTGTGACCTGTACCACAAAGCTTCTCAAGGTGAAAATGCAAATAAAGGGATAATACATTGGGGCAGATATGATATTTCTTATGCTCACCATGGTAACTGAGAACAAAGAATCCACTGCCACTGAAGTCACTATGGAACTTGATGAGGATCTGATTGGAGGTGCTGTAGACAGACTCCAGTGCTGTGTTCCCACTGAACTGTCCGATTTGAGGGGAACTGTGGTCCGGACCATCCCTGCAGGAATCAAAACATGCATCATTTAGGATATGTCAAAAACAGTCAATATACACAGTCAAATGTAAAGCAAGCAACCAGATTTCTACTTTACGACCAATCAATCTTTCAAGGATCACCCAATTGACTGTGGTTCTTTATGATGTTTTATAGGGAAGAACTTCTGAAATAAGAGTATACTGTACACATTTTCACACTGGTCGAAGAGCATCTGTTGTTTGACTGATCTTTGGACTCTTTTTGGAAATAATCCCCTCATGTCCAAGTCGCAAGGGTTAAAGTCCAAGTCTTGTCCAAGTCTCAAAGTCATAGTATTATAAAAAAGAACATCTGAAAATAATCAGGATTCATCCCAAATATCACAAATAGAATTACTTTAGTTGATATTCTAAATAAAATCATAGTTTATCAAATACATGCACATATAACCTCTCTGTGGTGTGCCAAAATTGTGAGGACTTTAACTTAAACATCTCCCAAACTCAAAGTGGCACACACCATAGAGAAAATTATATTATAAAAGTTATGCATGACAATGTGAGTCACAAAACAGCACAGATTATGCAAAGAACAGAAGAGAGACCAGCTAGGTTGGCATATATAAACAGAAAACATACAGCTAAATCTCCAGCTATGTTAGTTTAGTAGGCTGGTCATGAACATCAACTAAGTGAGTTCACTAGTCTAGCCAGCTAGTTCTCGCTACTTGGAAAAATGGCAGTGACAGTATTAGCTACTTCCATCTAGTTAACTAGCTTGCCTATAGTAGTTTGCGATCTAACTCGCGAGTTAGCCGACTGGCTAATATGGGATATTGGAATTCAATGACCTATCAAGTATTGATTGAACCTCCCGATGTAAAAACTAAGGAAATTAATCACAAAAATAAAAGTTTTAACCCTATCCACTTTGCACTCTTGTGACTGAGTCATCAATGTATCAAATTATTGTTGTGTTCATATATATATCATACAAAAAACTGTGACAAAATAAAACCACAAAACGGCAATGCCAAATTTTTCAAAAGACTCTCCGCTAGCAAGAACAGCAGTATAGATGCTTATCAGCCACTTATCTGCAAAGCAGGGCAATAAAACTCCAGCATCCTCCTAGCCATACTCACGGTTTACCCTCGCCACAGACACAGACAATAAAAGGCATATTCTAACAATTCTTGATACCATTTCTCTATGTCACAAAAAAATGTTCCAATATAAGAACAAAAATATACAATTCAGAAGTTGCATGAATAAACACATTGTAAAAGGAGAAAGGAAGACAAAGAAAAATCATCATTAATGCCATTTGGTGTCCAAGGGGTGCATCCATTGCTTTGTGTTGCTTTAATTGTTTGACAATGTCAATTCCCCCTGGAGAAATTTGAATGTGTTCCAGCATTACAAAGTGTAAAGAGGCTGACACCATGGCTTGCCTCAATGCAATGCCTGGCAATTTCATTGTCTCGTTTTTTGTTCTGAACAGCAGCCCTGTATTATGTTATATGCAAACAAAGGGCCCTGTGTATCTGTCCAACATAGAGGGCACCACAAATACTTTTCAATAATTAAACAACATGAGTGGTGTTGCAATTATTGGTTTTATTTCAAACCCAAAGTGCTGGAGTACAGAGCCAAAATAACATAAATTGTCCAAATACTTAGACAGCACTGAACATCTATATTAGGTGATGTTTAGGAATTACAGTTATTTCTATTAATATGATCATTGCCAGAGGTATGTGACCCATAGACATTATCAACGTCTGGGTATCTTCCCTTGTGAAGCTCTGCCTTGTAGCCATTTACAGTTCATGTTTGTTTCAGGGAATTTTTCTTTTCAGTTCTGTCTTCAGCAAGTGAAAAGCATGCTCAATTGAATTTAGGTCAGTTAATTGACTTGACCAGTCAAGAACATTCTACTTTTTGGCCCAGAAAATGAATTGGTTCCTTTAGGTGCATGTTTGAAGTCACTGTTCTGCAGCAAGTTGAAATGAAACCAATGTGTTTTGAAGCATTTTGTTGGATCTGTACACTAAAGAATTAATCCTGCGGCTGCCATCAGCAGTAACATCATCAATAAAGACAAGTGAGCCAGTTCCAGTGGCTGCCATATACATGTTTGTCCATGCCATAATATTATCTCCACAATGATTTAGAGATGAGTTGGTGCACTTTGGATCATGAGCAGAAAATGTACATTAAAAAATGTCAAGTAAAAATAAGGTTGCATCCACTTATATTATACGGTGATATACACTCACCGAGCACTTTATTAGGTATTTATTTGGCTTATTTTTTAGACTTCTACTGCTGTAGCCTATGCACTTTGTTATGATATGCTGTATTTTCAGAGATGGTCTTCTGCATACCACGGTTGTGATGTGTGGTTATTTGCGTTACTGTCACCTTCCTGTCTGCTTTGACCACTGCTTTGGCTATTCTCCTCTGACATCTCATTAACAAGGCATTTCTGTCTGCAGAACTGCTGCGCACTGGATTTTCTAAGTTTTTGCACCATTCTTTGCAAACTCTAGAGACTTGTGTGCGTCCCAGGAGATCAGATTCTGAGATACTCAAACCACCCTTCTGCCACCAACAAACATTCCATGGTCAAAGTCATTTAGATCAAATGTTTTCACCATTCTGATGGTTGATGCTCCTTACCCGAATCTACATGATTGCATGCATTGTACTTCTGCCACACAATTGGCTGATTAGATAATCGCATGAATAAGTAGGTGTAATAAAGTAAAATGAAGTGCTTGGTGAGTGTATATAATGTACTCATATAGTGCCCTCCATAGTGTTTTACTGATTTGGCTCTATAGTCAACAATTTCCAATTTGTAACCAAACAATTCACAAGTCTGTAACCCATAGACATCACCAGGTGCTGAGTATCTTCTTAGATGAGGCTCTTCCAGGCCTGTACTGCAGCCATCTTCAGGTCTTGCTTGTTTCGGGGGCTAGTTGGGCAAACATTTCTATTCAGAATATGAAACATATGTTCAATTGAATTCACATCAGGTCACTGATTTAGCCAGTTAATAATCTTACAGTTGTAGGCTTTGGAAAAACTTTGCTGCTTTAGCAGTTTATTTGGCACCATTGTCTTGCTGTAGGATGAAGGACTGTCCAGTGAGATTGGAGGAACTTGGACCGATGTTTTTTTAGAATTCATAGGATGCAATTATGTGTTCATTTCATGGGCATTGCACAGTATATTACACATTATACTGTACATCCTCACTCAGATTAGTACAGTGTCCATTTAACTCAGCAGTGTCCATTTAACGACCTTACAGATAGGCTGAGGGTATTTACGCAAGGCAATATGACCAGTGCGCTGTACCACAAACTTAATCCAATAAACTTGGATTTTTCTCTAGTAAAGCTTTTGCTGACTTTGGTGAGTTCCTGCAGTTCCTTCAGTGAGTTTGAACACAGGGGTGTTGATGATAAGATTATGGGGATCTTTATCTTTTGTCAGTCGTACATACGGTAACCAAATAATAAATACATTTTAATATGTATTTCTGCTGCATGTCAAAATGTGTGAAAAATGTCCGTTTCACAAATTCAGAAATCAATGAATGTGAAATGTATGATATGCGGTTGATTAATGTATTTTCAATGCATTGTTCAAATGCATTTCTAATTGTATTCCAAATACATTTTGATTGATCTGAATGTACAACCACTAATTGATTTGTTGGAAGGGGCAGGTAGGAAAATGAGGTAAATGAGTCGACAGTTGAATGTGAGAAAGCATTCGCCACTCTGAAGCAGAAACCGTGCGCATCCCCAGGAACAGGGCTGCCAAACGCACGCTCCTCTTTTCATTTTCTTTACTCGGGGGGGCACAGTCCGCAGTGCCGCTGATGGGAACATAAGAAGTGGAAATTGTTGTGCCTCACGCTGCTCTCGTTACCTTGTCGAGAACGAAATAGTCTGTGGTCCATGTGGACCGGCCGCTGGGACCGGTGCCTGCTAACGCCGTCCTTTCATCCGAAGCGCGTCAGCTCTTTGAATCCAGCCACATTGCTGCCGTCCCCAGATGAGGGCGAGCCTCAACTTTGATGTATTGAAACAGAACCAGGTAACAACTCAAAGGTAATGGAAGCACCAATAGCACAGGCACCTGATCTGTACGTGGACAGATCTTTTTATGTTGATGGGAAGCGGCACACTGGACAGGGTGCTGTTAAGGCCTGGTCAGCTGCCGGGGCAGTCTGCCCGGGTAGCCGAATTGCATTCGGTCTCACAAGCATGTGATGTGATGTGAACATTTACACGGACTTCATGCATCTCGGGTAGTACGTGATCTTGTGGGTTTGTGGGCAAATTGGTTTCTGACATGAGCTGAATCCCCTAAACAAAATGGGGGAGTAGTGGAGAAACTACATTAAGGCATACAAGTGCCAAAATGGGTAGTAGTCATAAAAGTCACACACCAAAGGAAAGGACCCTCACTCAGAAGGGAGAGGAGAGTGGATAAGCGAGACCTAACAGAATCCTTGGGAGTAGTACAGGAAGGAGCAAGGAAACCAAAATCTTTCTTTTTTTTTTTTTCAAATTGGAGAAGCTTCAGCATTTATCATCATGGACAGAGAAAATGGTTGGAAAATGGCGGGAGGTACGATGAGGACAATATTTGGAAGGGGCTAGGGAACACAGTAATCCTGCCTTATAGCTTGATGGTGACCTGTCCAGGGTGTATTCCTGCCTTTCGCCCAATGTATGCTGGGATAGGCTCCAGCCGCCCTGCGACCCTGTTCAGGATAAGAGAGTTAAGATAATGCATGGATGGATGGATGTATTAGGGATCAAATTAAAGTTCCACTGTTTGTATCTTCCACAGAGCAGGGGAATGGTCGAACAGGCCCACTACTGCAAGGAAGGACTGGGTGACACAGCGATTTTTCTTTCCATGAGAGCAGGATCACCAAACCCAAATTAATTTTCTCCCTCTGAATTTCTAAAAATCCCGTTCGAAGAGGGAAGGGAATTGCATTTCATAAGAGATAAGTTAGTGGAGTATGCAGGTGTCTGTCACAGGTTTCAAGGACAGACCCAGATCCTGCAGAGGAAAACGGCAAGGAGGAACCAGGGGATCAGGTTCTGGTAGAAGCTTTCTGGGAGAGGTCACTCAAACCTAACTGGACCCAGCCACACACAGTTCTGCTGATTATCACATCAAGCAGCCTGGCTTTCAGGAATTCCATCTCCTGGGACAATGTTTACAGTAATACAAAGGTAAGGCTTAACATGGGACACAATAATACCCGCCCACCCTATGGACTCCTAGGGAGCTTGGTTGTTGTTGGAGTCTCTGTGCTGGAGACACACAGATTCCAGATGTCAGAGTATGAACTAGTGGCATGGATGCAGCTGAACATGAGTATATTTGGCGTATCGCTGATTTCCATAAATTGATGATCAGTTTATGATTGGTGATCAGAATCATAATAAAATGATGCACCACTGTTGTAATGTTGATGCAAAATGGTACATGCATAATGGTATGGAAAAATCTGAAAGTATGGATTGATACTGGAATAGGTTGGGAGATTATATAAAGTTATCATGAGATATATGGGGTAAACTTGGCAAAGACAGCAGCAGGACTGAAGAAAGATGGTTGCACTTCTGTGGAAGTAACTCATAAATTTGCTATCCACTTAGGAGGAGCGCTGACCATTAGGTGCCTTCCTCCAGGGAAGCCTGGCTCCTGTCCTGAATTAGAATGACCCAAGTTTGTTCTGGCCCAAGTAGGAGTATCAGTCCAACACTCTAAATTGTTGATAATGCGGCCGAAACATTGAATATAATTATGTAGAAAAAACAATGCCCAGTCATATAATTCAGCAGAAATATCAGAAACACTGGGAAGGGGAGGGGTCCCTATCGGTAATAGGGCTTTGCCAGGAGGACAACATGATTAAGGGAAGTTCAAATCCCAATGGGACATATGCTGTTTCTCAGTAGATCTACTTCCCCAACCATGCCACAGTCACTTCTACATGATTCACAGTGTTCAGTATGTCATCACTGACGGCCTTAAGCAGTTAGCTTTCTCCCAGGAGCAGTGCTCCACGGTAGGGGGAAGGGTGCAGTGCAGTGCTCCCAGAGAATCAGGACAAGCCTTGTCATCCTCACTGGGACCTAATGTAAAAATAGTATCAAAGTATTATCAAAAGTAATTTGAACCATAGCAGTGTGAGCAAACTCCATCACTTGATGTGGGTGGGTCCTTTATATTATACAAAAGCAGAAACTGCATGATGCCTAAAATTTCTCACTGCATTAACCAATCCTGCATTTCTGTTTCTATCGTGTTATTTGCACCTGATTTCACCGACAACACCACTGTGCCCAGGCATGTCCATTGGGACAGACCAGATAATTATTTCAATAGAGCTTTCTGCAGGTGGGGTTGAATATAATAATTTTTACTGATTGCATCATCCAGACGGTAATTTGAGAGGTGACAAATGAAATGATCCATCCATCCATCCATCCATCATCTGAACCCGCTTATCCCGATCAGGGTCGCAGGGGGGCTGGAGCCCATCCCAGCATACATTGGGCGAAAGGCAGGAATACACCCTGGACAGGTCGCCAGTCCATCGCAGGGCACACGCACCATTCACTCACACACTCATGCCTACGGGCAATTTAGACTCACCAATCGGCCTAACCTGCATGTCTTTGGACTGTGGGAGGAAACCGGAGTACCCGGAGGAAACCCACACAGACACGGGGAGAACATGCAAACTCCGCACAGAGAGGCCCCGGCCGACGAGGATTCGAACCCAGGACCTCCTTGCTGTGAGGCGGCAGTGCTACCCACTGCACCATCCGTGCCGCCCAAATGAAATGATGTTCACCAAATTAGTTAATGCTTTTAGGAGGTAAAGGTTGCCTCATCACCAATTCAAAATGGGGCTGTGTCCAGAAGTTTGTTCCATATGCACAATTAAGCAGGTGATGTTGATGAACAAGACCTACTGTATGTTATCCTGCCACTAAATAAATAAGCAACTTACAGTTGATTAGACTAAGCAGGGACAATTCCCCCTGGAGTAATGCTAGGTAAAAGGCCTTGCTCAAGGGCCCAACAGCTATGCAGATCTTATTGTGGCTACACAGGAATTTATTCCACTGTGATATGGCCCACTCTCCCCTACTTAGCAAACTGTGATCTGCCCATCCTGGTAGATCTGTTTGTGAAGTCTTTTGAGGACAGTGGACACTGACACATTCACACCTGCATCCTGAAGAGTGTTTCTCATCAACAGGTGTTTGGGAATGTTTCTTTATTATGGTGAGAATTTTTCAATCATGAACTGTAGAGGACTTCCTTGGCTAACAGGCCCTTTGCGATCATGAGCTCATCAGAGCTCACTTTCTTCCTAATGATGCTCCAAACAGCTGATTTCAGTAAGTCGTAGGTTTGGCCTATGTCTCTGACTGATTTTTCTTCTCAGGCTCATAATAGCCTCCTTGATTTTTATTGGCACGTCTCTGGTCTCATTCTCACTCATGTCAATCAGAGACTTCAAAGGAAATCAAAAGACTAGATACTGAATTCTCTCTTATACCTGTGACACCTTAGACCTAACACCTCGGAAGCCATTTGTCCCAGACTTTATGGTGCCTTGAAATGGATAATGAATCAAAAGTGCTGCAATTTCTACATGGTAAAACCAAAATGTATAAAAATGCTATTAAAAGCAGAAAATCTGCACTTAGTACAGTACAGACCCTAAAATTAATGTTAGGGTCTGTAATTCTTGAGAGTTGGGACAAAACATGTCCTACATAGAAAAGTCTAATTTATATTAAAAATCAAGAAATTCCAATATTTATGGACTGTATGTATGTATGTATGTATACATACATACATACATACAGTCCATAAATATTGGGACATCGACACAATTCTCCTCTTTTTGGCTCTATACACCACCACAATGGATTTGAAATGAAACGAACAAGATATGCTTTAACTGCAAACTTTCAGGTGAACGGTGTAGGAATTACAACAGTTTGTATATGTGCCTCCCACTTTTTAAGGGACCAAAAGTAATGGGACAAACTAACAATCATAAATCAAACTTTCACTTTTTAATACTTGGTTGCAAATCCTTTGCAGTCCATTACAGCCTGAAGTCTGGAACTCATAGACATCACCAGACGCTGGGTTTCATCCCTGGTGATGCTCTGCCAGGCCTCTACTGCAACTGTCTTTAGTTCCTGCTTGTTCTTGGGGCATTTTCCCTTCAGTTTTGTCTTCAGCAAGTGAAATGCATGTTAAATCGGATTCAGGTCAGGTGATTGACTTGGCCATTGCATAACATTCCACTTCTTTGCCTTAAACGCTTTGGTTGCTTTCGCAGTATGCTTCGGGTCATTGTCCATCTGCACTGTGAAGCGCCGTTCGTTTAATTTCAAATCCATTGTGGTGGTGTATAGAGCCAAAAAGAGGATAATTGTGTCGATGTCCCAATATTTATGGACCTGACTGTATATATATACAATGCATACACATACAGTGCTGTGAAAAAGTATTTAATTTGGCCCCTTCCTGATTATTATTGAATATTCCTCACACGGTTTCAGATCTTTACAAACTGTGGTAACAATTCACAATAAGGTTACATGAGTTGGCATGAAGTAATGTAGTTGTTCATTATTAAAACTACTGAAACGTTAAGCTGTTCAGCTTTGTTTATGCCAATTCAAACCAGTTAATGTATCTGTTAATGCTTAACTAAGTGTATGTTTATCCCATGGTTTGCTAATGTATAAATATTCATGTAACCAATACATTAGTATAAAAATACATTAACTAATGAAAGGTGAATTTCATGATTAATCAATGCATTCATAAATCATTCATTCATGTTAACAACTACATTAGTTAATACCAATTCATGTGACCTTATTGTAAAGTGTAACCTAAAATGTTATATTAGCCTAAGAGAACCTGAGTAAACAGGAAAGACATTTTTAAAATTACCATTTCATTTGCTGAATGAAAAAAGTTATGAATCACCCAAGTCACCCCTGAAAAAGTAATCGGTCCCTTAAGCTAGATCTGGTGGCACCGGCTTTAGCCATAACAATTGCAAGTCTTTGTTTACAGAACTTAGGAGATGGAGCGAGTATCAGTGATCCAGATCAATTATCGAATCTATCGATCCAGTTGCCATTTTATGCATTGCTTGTTAGCATGCATTTGATAAATTGTGAACCAACACAAGCAAGGTATTGTGGGATAGCTATCTTACAAGAAGCAAACACCTATTGATGAGGGCTTTCAAAATATATGTGCATTCTTTGAACAGTTATTGCTATAGGGAGAGCAGTTATCAATCTTTTGCAGTTACATGATAATGGGGAAGTCAAATGGAAGAAAATAATAAGGAAAATGGAAGAATGAAAAAGGTTCAGGGTTAGAGGTTAAACCTGAGATATGTATTGTTTGTATTTTAATAGAATTGTGGTTTTAACACTATCACACTCAAACTCACTCAAAATAATAGTACACACTTGGTTAGAGATCACAATTTCAAAGTTTGAGGGTGTATTTTCTGTGATGGGAGAAGGCAAAAATAAAAAGAATCTTGAAAACCAGTTTTTCAACTATATTCAAACTTCAAATATTTCTGGAGATATGACTCCTCATGAATGATTAATGAATGTGTGATGTCTTGTGTTTTACCTCTGATTCTTCACTTTAACAGGGGATGAAAAACATAAAAGATCACATTTTTAAACATGTCTCCGAAGTATGCATGTTCACATTTTATACATTTTACCACTGATATTTGCCTTAAGGGTCCTGAGGGTGAGGTGTCATCATTTCTGTTAGTCTCCAGAAACAAACAAACGGCTTGGGATATGACATTACCAAAACTAGCAAGGGATAAGAGAACAGGAGGTGGCAATAGCGGAGTATTCAGCTGAGACCAGGGAAGACAAAAGGACCTGACTAATGAACAGTAATCTATCTGGGTATAGGAATGAACATGTGAAAAGAAGAAAATTGCTTAACTAAAAAAACTCAAGTCACTTCACTGGCCCATTTAGCCTATCCATTTTCCATGAGAGGATCTTGATTGCATTCCCCCCACCCATTGGTATATTAGTACTGACGAGAGAATATATGGCTAATAATATACAAGCCATAGGCAGTATATGGTAAGAGCTGGAAAAAATATAATACCCGTATAGAAGGAGAGACAGATTTGTACAATACTACAATTGTAAAATAAAATGAAAGTAGAAAAAATAAGCTGTATGTATACAAAAGAAAAAGAAAAAACATGTCCACCAACCCCCATGTCAAACAAAGCAACTCACAAACTACAAATCTCTACACACCAGCCCATGATTCTAGCTCTCCCTTCCCAGCCATGACCTGGTGATCCCTCCTCCCGACCTTCAGGCTTTTCCATCCTGGCTCCCTGATGGTGGAATGGCCTTCCCACTTCAGACAGGACAGCAGGTTATTTCCTCAAAAGCCATCATATCTCTCCTCCCCTTCTCCACCCATTCCTCTGTTCCACATCCTCTCCTACATATTCTGTATCTCCCTGCAAACTCTGCCCTCCCTTCCACATTAATTCTAATTCTAGTGACAAAGGATTACCTATTACCGGTGTATTATGGCCCAACCATTAAACTCTCATTGATTGCTACTTGGGATGTCGGTGAATTACAAATCTAGCCCTGTTCTCTGCACACTAATTGTTAGTTGCTCTGGATAAGAGCATCAGCGAAATGACTAAAATGTAAATCTGAAGCAAATTTTAATGGTGTTAAACAGTCTGCTGGGAAGCCGGAACTGCTATTTACAGCTATATTTAAGTCCAAGTATAGATTGGGATTGGAATCCTGTGGGACCCACGGATCTGAACAGATTTGTTGCGATCAAGGGACAAGTTTACTCTGATGCGGACGGGAGCTGGAACAGGTGCGCTGGATGTGTGTTGAACCGAATATGACTCTTTCCAAATTAGTATGTTTTCATTCTGTGACAATGTCAAAGATTTGACCGGACCAAACAGTAATGCAACCGCACATGGGTTCTTACCAAACTGTGATGTAGTCATAGATGGGCTCCGTGCTGAGTACAGTGAAGTTAATGTAAATTCCATTTCCGGGTGGGACTCGGACACTCCAAACACAGTCTTGAAAGTTGGGGTATTCTGCAGGGTGTCCTGGGGAGTAGATGGTTCCGTTCATGGACGTGATGTTACCCCCACAGAGAGCTTTGGGAGAAAAGAAGACAAGGTCAGAGTGCAGATAAACACACACAGCATGATCACTAATCAACACCTCACAGTCTGAACGCGACACCACCAAAAATAGACAAATGGTGCATGTGTAAAAGTGCAGATTGCCAGTTTTAATTAATGGTCATTTTTATACATATTGGTTTAACCATGTATAAATTACAGAACTTTTTGGATTCATTTCAATGCTTTTACACCATAAAAATGACACGGACCACACCATATCTACAAGATGGATAGACAACTTTTGTACACTTCACTGATTTTTTTTTTTTTGACAGACCTTGAAGTTCACATTGTGAACTCAAACTTGACCCCCTAGTGAAAAGTGAAAATGAAAAGTGGATTCTACACCTCTGAATGTATTGGAATTGACACTTTTAGGCATTTTCTGGCCTTTTGAGGTTTTTTTTATAAAAGAAAAGAGCGCCCCCAAGAGGCCAGATTTCAAACAGTCATATCTAAGGAACTTCTGGTCCAAAGGAAAAAATATTTTGTGATCTCAGTGAGAACTACAATATACCTTAAATCTATCAAAATCCCTGATGTTGAAACGTGTCCAGATGTTCACTCATAATATAATTTCCCCACTTTCCCCAATTTACACAAAATATTGCATTTGACTAAATGAACTGAATGAATATTTAGAATCACAGAACTTGTCCGACACTCATCTCATGATTGAAATGTAAACAGAGACATGAGAGCCGTCAATAACAACCCAGGGAAAGCCCGTATGGTTGTGAGATGCAAAGGGAAATCAGTGAACTGCCTGACATTGTTTGGTGCTGTCAAAGCCTTGATAGTGGCATGTATAGCTCTACCTACTAACTGCTGACTGCAATGGGCCCCAAGTCATGACTTGTGCATTGTTGTATTTTTCTAGTTGGGAGGAACCGTAGTGTAATGATACGTTTCATTTCCGCTGCGAGAGCATTATTGCGTGCAGTAGGATAATATGCAGCTTCTCTTACAAGATCCGTGACAAACAGAATACCCGGACAATCAAGGTGCTACTTTTTCAACAATCTCAGTCTCATTAGACTTTTCCAATATGTCCTTTCTTTCATTGTCTCCGCCTCTGTGCATGCACCACAGCCATCTGCTGGCAACTCCTGACCGAGTTAAGACACCTCCCGAGCTTGCTTAAATCATTTAGGAGCTAAGACCATTCTGGACACACAAGAATTTGAATCCAATGCACTTATTCTTACTCCTACAATTAAGATAAAAATTGCATCATTCTCAGAATTCTGACACACTTAAGTCAGAACAGAAGACTGATTACTTGGGTCAGTTACTTTTCATGACCAGGTATGATCAGCATTTGGACCACAGAGCAGTGAATATTAAGCCATCTGTTAGTGTGAGTGATATTTAACTCAGGTCAGAGAAAATATTGCACGCTTTTACTTCTTATAGATATAAAACTCACAACGAGACTGCTGGGCCATATGTAACATCTTAAGAATTGCACTTATTAGTTAGTTAGATTAGTTAGTAGTGTAATAACTCTTTACTTAAAGTGGTCAGTAAAACATATTTATCAAGCAGCTCACACTTTCTCTTTGACAAGAATTGAGAATATTTAAAGACTTAAGAGTGTTTTTGCACACAAGAAATCAATCCATCACACATACAATCACAGGTGCCTCAAATGAAGCAATCACAATGATGTCAAATGAAGAGAAATAACCAATCAAGATTTGGGAAATCTGTGTTCTGTAGATGTAAAAACATTGTTGTTTAATGCTTGGCTAAGCAAAATGGATAAAAAAAGAAAACCAAAACCAAATTGGACTGTGGGTGAATCTGTGATATTAGTGGAAGAGGTTGAAACAAAAAAGATGATTAAAAATAATTAAATGAAAATTTAGCCCCACACTAATTAGCTTAAGATCTTATGCAGGATCCTGCGTCTTTATGAGATTTTACTGGGGTGTTGAGTCTTCTCAGGATATTTGAGAGAGAATCCTACCTGCAGTCAGGACCTGGTTCCTAATTAGGATGATATTTAAAGATTTTTTTCATGCCCATATAGAGTATTTAGTACAATATGTACCTTGTATCAGGCACTCCAGTAGACCAACTTAAATGAGATCATAGCAACACACTCCATATTGTACACCTTAATGCAGGATCAATCAATTAATCACACAATTTAAAAAATGTTATGTACCAACACAGTTTGTGAGCAAGCTCAGTTGAAAAGGTGATACAAGACATTTGGTCCCAAATAGGACACAGACATGTTGTAAATGAAGCATGCTTTAGAAATGTGCAAAATCTGTACAGTACAGCATATTGACTTTATGAAATCCAAAAATACACTTTATAGAGAACAACTCTAAGATTATAAATTAGGCTCTTTGCTCTTTTTAAAACAATCTGCCCAGTGGTGAGTACATGCGGTTTGAAGTATAGTAGATATTATACAGGACTGTAGCAGTCAAAGATCTGTGCTGATACTCATTGATGTAGAGCAGGCTGATGTTCTTGTTAGGGCTGATCAATCAAATTTCGTTTGTCATTTGAGGCTTTTGGCAAATGCAAACATTTCACTTAAAAAGTAAGCTTAAAGTAAGCATAGCATAACAGCCAATCCATAAGTTCCCAATGGAGATGCCATGGCCGGACCTGGAACGAGCAGTCCATGCTGAAAGACCTATCAATTTGTTTCAATTAAAGGAGTTGGCTACAGAGTGGGCTACAACTCCTCCACAGTGATGTGAAAGACAGATATCAGATTATACTGTTAAAGGTTATTAAGTTATTAAGTTTATGGGGCCAATTACCTTTTCAATGGGTGTTTGAAAATGAAATAAGTTTTTCATTAAATAAACGAAATAATAATTTAAATCATGCATTTAATCATGCTTCCAGCTCCCCTTTGTAATCTCAGAATGCCCCTGTTGAGAAACCATACTTTACTGGATCCAACACATTGTAGTTAATTGAGTGCTTGGCACTTTAGATGGAGTCAGTGTGACTCACACTGGCTGCTACTGTCGGTGTGCCAATCTGTTGCCTAGATCGTCTCCCATTGTTTGCATGTTCGGTTTCAATGACGGTTGAAGTCTATGGCCAATTAATCTTCAGAATCTCAAAATTTTGTCTTCTTTTCAAATATAATAAAGTCACTAGCTATGAAAGTATGAAAACCACATCTCAAAATGACAGACAGAATGTGTCAAGGTCCTTTGTATAGCTATACAAAAAATAATCTGGGGGCAACATGGCAATTGTAGTTACATTAATGGCATTTGGCAGACACTCTTATCTAGAGTGACGTACAACAAAGTGCAAAGTGCATACCCATAACCAGGGATAAGTGCGCTAAAAGACCCTAGAGGGAAGTACAATTTCAATGGCTACCTGCGCAACAAATTTAAGGACCAGGGCCTATTTGATCATCAGGTTTTTTTATTTATTTTATTTTTTTAAATACCGCAACACGCAAATGTAAGAACAAACCCCTTACCTAGCCAAACACTACTTACCTAGCCAAACTAAACATCCTGATACACAAGTAAATATCACAGAAAGACAACAATTAAGGAAGTAGGGAGGGACAGGGAGAGGTGCAGCTTTAAGTGATGCGTTCTCAGTTTGCGCTTGAAGATGAGATCAACATGTAGTCCGGCAGAGATCAAAATATCACAGTTTTATTTTGGAGAGCGGATCAATGCAAACATGCCCTGAGCATGGCCGATATGCATAACATTAATGTCAATGTTCAATGGACGTGGAACACTGATAAGCTCAGTCATGAGAGCAGGATGTGTAGGATCACTGATAAATCTGACCAGATAAGAGAAGCAGAGTCCATAAGAATAAAAGCAGAAAAACACAGAGAAGGGGAAACTCACCTTCGCATCGCGGCACAGGGTAATTCCAGTTCCGGCTGATTCCGTGCAGACAGGTGAGCGAGGCCTCTCCAGTGAGGGAGTACCCTTGCAGGCACTCGAACGACACGGTCATGCCGACGCTGAAGTCATTACCGATCACAATCCCGTTGCGGAACGGCCGGGGGTCGGGACAGCTCTGCAGCTGATAGGCTGATAAATAACAATTACGCCATTAGATAAAGACACGTTTGAACGAGTGTCGCAAATGTAATTATGAGGGTGTTCAACACTAGAAAGGCAGAGCTGACGCCATTCTCCGTGTTCTGTGTTGTCTTGTTCCACACATTTGAATGCTTTTCTCAATGCACCTGTAATAGCCTATGCCTTTTCTCTACACAGGTTTCTCCCAGCCTCTATATCAAAACCCAATTTAGAAAATGTTCACTTGTGTCCTTTATTTCAATAAAGTAATTCAAAATCTTTCAGAAATGTGGTCAGTGTGTGCAAAGCAGCAATGCTGGACAGGTTCTAGGCAGTTCTAGGTGAAGAAGAAACCCTGCCGTTTCTTTCTTGTGGTAAATAAATCACTGAGTATTCCTGTACAGTGCAAAAAAATAAAATAAAATACCATATTTTCCTTTGTAATTTAGAGAATTGTACATGAGAAGCCATTAATGGAGTGATTACACAAGTGTAACTACTTTGGAATCGAGTATTGCAGCTGAGAAGCTTTATGTAGCTCTTATTTCGGCCTGTGATTACAGTACCACTTAGACGTCGCCATGCAGGAGAAGTAGCAGGAATATTGGGCATCAACAGATGCCTCACCCTGGTAAGTGATGTGGAATCCAGGCTTGTTTTGGGAGTAGTCACTGTGGAAGAAGAAACTGGTCTCATGGGTTGTGCTGAAGAACGGCTCTGGAACTAGAGGCCCACTGAACCTGTCAATCACTGTGCCTGCCTCTAGAGACCCACTCCGGACCTCCAGATAGTCATGGATGGCTTCCGTGGAGAAATTTAGGAATTGCAGGTGAATTCCTGGAATAAAAAAACAATCAGGAAATCAAAGATAAATCATTATGAATCATTCCACTTTTGATTAATCTGTTAATAGAACATTATTCCAAAAGGACTAGGTCCAGGTGTTTTGTTTTTTTTTTGCAAATGTGAGACCAGCATTGATGTTTCAGTTGGTTAGCAGAGGTTTCCGCCTTGCTACTAGACTAGAGAGGCCTGTAGTTCTTTGGATGTTCGTCTGGGATCTTTTGTGATTTACTGGATTATTGTCACTGCTCCCTTGGATACATTTTGGCATGCAGGCCACTCTTGGGAAGAGTCAATACTGTTCCAAATATAATATTACATTTTGTCTAGTCATAATGTATGAGGCTGGTTTGGCTCCAAAATTTCGTTGTTACTTATCCCCAATTCGACAGTTTTGCTCACAATGTGCGGCTCAAAGTATATTACAGTTTGCATTGGTTGGCACTTCCATTCAAAATAGCACATTTTTAATATCTCATCCGTTTCAAAACCAATCTCATTGCCATTTTGCAGATCTACTACAATGGTAACGTGCTCACCAACTACTGATTTGAGTATTGCTACGTTGTGCTATTTCTGTGTTTTGGATACCCTTACAAAATGTGCATAAAACATTACATTTTTTAAAATTAACTCAATTTAAATCCTACACATCCAGACAAAAGACCACTCATTCTGTGGGTAATTTAGAAATAGACCAAAAATTCCCTCATTTTGATGATGAATTGTCCATACACTTAACATGGCGAGACACAATAATGTTGCTTTCCAAAAATACAATTTGCGCTTGCCCTCCCTACCTATCATTAGCCTTTTAAAAGCGGTTTGCGATCTAACTCGCTAGCTAACTGACTGGCAGATATGGGATATTTCTCATTACACATGACATGAGAGAACATAGCAATATTGCAAATATTGTAAACGTAGTGGAAGCATTACAGCTGCAGTCAACAGACAACAGAAATATAGGTGAAAAAAGATATTAAACTCCTGGAGCAGAGCTGAATGCACCTTTGAAGGAGGGTCTCAGTCCACTAACTTACCAAAGCCAATGGGAAGTTTGACCGTCCAGGTGCAGTCCAGACCACTGGGATAATTCCCAGGAAATCCAGGGCTCAGAATCACTCCACTGAAGTCTGTCATGGACCCACCACACTGGGCTGTGAAGACATTTACACTACTTTCACTTTTGAATTAATTACAGGGGATCACACTTTATGCCACAATATATATTTCTCATTAATACTTTGCCACTTTTAAACTAGTTTTAAACACCCAGATTGTATGTGTTTGTACTCATCGCTGCAACCTCCTATGTATCTACTTGAGAGTGCAGACAATCATGCAATTTTGCCCCCAAAATTTGTGATGTCAAGCCATGGCTTCTAACCACTATGCAGTCACTCAAACCTGGGCTGACACTGAAATATTCAAAAACATTGACAATGTAATTATGGCAAAATTGTTGGCCCTTTTGGCACCAACAATTTCCATTTCCTAGCCTGTAAATGAGGGGCATATGTGACAAACAATACAGCAACGAACCTGGCTTTCAGTTCCAATTTTAAAAGCACTTGAACAATGAATGAATGGGGAAATATAACATGATTGTGATATAATTTAAATATAACTCAACACTCCAAGATGTAAATTTCTAATCTAAAATTCATGTTAACTCATATCACAAGTTTTATTGTCACATACAACGTCATCAATTTATAAAAGGCACACTTATTAATATTCACATTTGCAGTATTCTTTTCCTATGACCTTTTCATTTTCAATCATTTTATGTAAATATGTCCAATACATTTTTTCATAGTTTTGTATCATTATGATTTCGCTTTTGTTTTCCATTCAGTTTAATCTACTGTGTTGTGTGAAGCTTTTCATTGGCTGCATTCAATTAGAAAACTCTGCATATGACTAAGGGATGCTCCCACCGGTGTATAGAGCAAGCATATATTTTTCAATCCACTAGGCTTTTGTAGATTGTGGTTGGTATAGAAAATTGAGCCTCATGCAAAAACATTTTTGTATTCTTATCATAAATTTCTCTTACTTTTTTTAATATGAGGGGTTCGTACGAGTGTGCCATGTTGGATTCAACAAATGCTTCTAACTTCAGCAAACATTCGAAAAATACGATTATTATAATATAGTATATACACTCAGTGAGCACTTTATTAGGTATTTATTAGACTTCTTTTTTAGACTTATTAGTCTTCTGCTGCTGAAACGATTGCCCGGGGAAAGAGAATAACTGCAAACTCTGAGTTTTATTCTAATGGAACCCCCTAGAAAACACTCCAAGGTTGCAATCCTTTTCAGGAAGGTGGCATACCATCATTCATAGTTAGAAAATATATTGCTTTATAGTTTAACCCCCTTATCAGGTGAAATATGACCGGTCTTACAAAGCATACCATTACTCAATTCCCACTCATCTGTTAGTCTTGCTTCAGCCATCAGCCCAGTGCTAAGGATACTGCAGGCACTTGCACATTTCATGGCCGGGCACTGGGACTGACATTGAAACGCAGACCAATTTAATCACTTACCAAGACACAGAGGCACAGGGTAATTCCATCTTCTGACGGGTCCAGGCATGCAGGTAATATAAGGGTTCCCCTGAAATGAGTGAAACCTTTTTACGATTCAAACCAAAATAAGGATTGAGATTATGAAGTACAGATAATAAGAAATAACTGTAATTACAGTCAGCTCCAGAATTATTGGCATCCTTGATAAAAAAAAAACGCTGCACATAAAAAACAACATAGATAATAATCTGTGTTATGTTCAAATATGGGGAAACTATATACTTTTATTTCAATACATTTACGCCTGTGTTTCAATGCTTTTTTATTATGTATCTATTTTTTCTCAAGACCATTGGTGTCAATATCGGCAGCCCTAAAAATTGTAAATATAATCAAAGTTAAATTGGCAATAACATTTTACTAAGTCGAAATTAACTACACTCAGTGAGCACTTTAGGTATTTATTAGACTCATTTTTTTGACTTAATGGTATTCTGCTGCTGTAGCCTTTCCACTTAGAGGTTTGATGCATTGTGTTGAGAGATGCTCTTCTGCATACCACTGTTGTAATGTGCGTTTATTCGCATTACTGTTACCTGTATGGTTCTGCAAGAGGTCTGTAGTCGTCACAGTTTTACTTGCGATTCGCAAGCACTGCATTCTACATTTCGCGTTTTGATCAGATATTGCGATCTGCGAGAGAAAATCCTCGCAAATCGCTTTAGTGAAATGAGCCCCAAAACTTCCTCTGTAGATCAAGTTACGTAGAAAACTGTGTACAGAACTTTGTTGAAATCTGGATGGATAACAACACAATAAATCTGTGTGGGCATGGCTTATCACAAAAATGATAATAACTCCCAAACAGTTCAAATAAAATTGATGAAATTTGGCAGCCATATTGACAGTCTCTTTGATGAGATATTGCGATCTGTGAGTGAAAATCCTCGCACATCGTTTTAATGAGACAAGCCCCAGGCTAGCAACCTAGAATGACTCTCGCTTGAAGTGTGTATTGTGTGTGTGTGTGTGTGTGTGTTTGTGTGACACCTAATTCACAGCCAGCACCCTCCGTACCCGACCAAACCCCAGTGGAGCCTTTTTCATTTTCGCCCCTGCCCGAGAGAGTCTGTGCACACCACTGCCTGGAAGTGTGTGTATTAGCTTACCTGCAGAGAGTAACCTTGTTCACACTGGAATTGTACTACATCCCCCACCATGTAGCGGTCCCCCAGTTTAATCCCATAGTTCGGTGTTTGAGCCTCTGGACAGGAATCCAGACCTATTGCTTTAGACAGAAGAAAGTGGGGATATGCTAGAGATAAGAATACAGACCAATAGACATACAAATATTCATATTAGGCAGTATCCAGGGTGCACAATCAAGTAACACTTAAATGACATCTAATATAGCTATTTGTATATAAATGAGCATTATTAGAGAACTCATCTGATTAAAAATTGTGTATTTGAGAACTTTGTCAGGCATCCTGACAATCAGTTGCTAAAATCATTCATTTGTCAACACACAGGTCAGGACGTAAATACACTAGTAGCTTTAAAATGGTTGGATTGGCAAAGCAAATGTTATTAGGTGCTTTTCATGTTTAGAGAGATTATTTAACCTCTTTAATTTAGACGTAATTCAGAAAAAGTTCGAACGAATACGACTGTTATAAAGAATGCTATATTTTCTTGAAGGACTAACATATGAAATGTAATTTTGAAAGGGAAGTTTAAAATACAAACATAATGGAATCTAAGTGCAAGTATAAAGAACCAGGGCTTACAGGACAGGCAAATATTATTTTACCTGTGTACTCTAAGTGGAACCCAGCTGCTGACACACTGATGTCTGACTGGAAGTTCAGGAACAAATTGTTTGATGTGCTGTTCAACAGCTGTGGGATTGTTGTCCCTGAAAAAAAATCAAACTTCTTTTATCAAGTGACAGCAGTTGTCATGCAGACTAATTCAACCACATTTCTTTTTTCTTTTTTTACTGAAATTGTTTTTGACAAAATGAATTAAAACTTTAAACAAATAGCAGGTGTAATCAACATTGTTCATGTCCTGTTTCTAGCTAAATTGTGTTTTGTTTGCCCGTGTGTTTTGTTGATATTGCCGATAATTCCTTATTGGGTCCCAGAGACCTCAACACTGTATTTGTAATAATAAAATTATAATAGTTGAATTCTCAACAATTTTATTCCTTCAGATGTTTTCTACCTTACTTATGACCTTATTAAATATATTATACACACAAAAATGAGGCATTTTCTATGTTGTAACAATCCAAAATGAGGGCACAATTTATGATGGTCAAGATTCATATACTATAACATCTGCCTCTGTGATTTATCTAGCCACATAGTCTCTACCTGAAGAAATCTGCTTCAATAATCCAGAATGTCAGCAATTGTCCATGTCCACAAGAATCCTAAATGCATGTTAAAATGAATCTTCTCCTTCAAATTGACCAATTTGCACAAAACTTCCTCTGTAGACCAAGGTGCATGGAAAACCATGTACAGAACTTTGTTATGTCAAAATCTGGATGAATAACAAGACAATAAATCTGTGTGGGCGTGGCTTATCACACAAAAGCTAATAACTCCCAAATGGTTCAAATAAAATTTATGAAATTTGGCAGCTATATTGGCAGTTTCATCATGAGTCAAACTTAAAAGTATTGGCCAAATTGAATCATATGCTGGCACAGCAGGAGAGAATACTTTTTTTTAAATTCATGAAAAACCACTGTTGCCTTTCAGAGATATACAACATGCTGTACAGATCAGTATCCTCATCTGGAATGGTGATCTGTACCTACCAATATCTATACTGGCCTTTGGCCCAGTTGGTAGAGCATTAGCCTAACAATGAAAAGGTTGTGGGGGCTACAAGTACTGTATGCAAATAGTGTTTGCACTCATATCCTGTATGGTATGTCGCTACCATTTTGGAAAGGCTATTATGTGTCTATCCCCAGTTTTAGCCTAACCACAGAATGAGACCTATAAAACTTGAGTGGTACAGGATACCTCCCTATAGCCACGGCGTGATTCTGGCACTGATTTGCCACTTCTTAAGTGCCATAATATTGGCTGTGTGTGCTTGGACCCCATGTATAGCTGCTTGAAACTAAATTTAATGTTGTCTTTAGTCTGATAAAGTCCTGGAATGTACCTGAGTAGCTTCCCAATCTGGGCGCATTGTTGTCTGCCCCATCGTAGAAGTCCAGAGAGTCCCAGTTGTGCTCTGTGGCAAAACTTATAACCTGGATCTGAATGGATTGAAGAGGGTGTGCGGGGACAAAGGTGAAGAGGCATTTGGTATAAAAAGTATTTAAAAAGAAATATGAGTCATATTTCCATTACACTGTCACCGAAAAGCCAGAAAAGCCCATTGAAGAAGAAGGAAAAACAACTCCTGCCAGTTACAAAATCAATACATTAAATAATAACACAAATAGAATGCTAAAACAGTCAAAAGACATTTGCCTTTTTCATAATTAATCAGGTTTTTAGACTTGCCATTGCTAACATTAAACTGTTTAATTTTTAAATCTCAAACGTTTCATTTGTAAGACTTCAAATGGTTTGCTCACTTGAATTCCAGCTCCTTCGGGCACAGACACCTTCCACACACAATTCAAATTGTTGTCATAGGGTTCTGGATAACCTGGAGAGAGAATGGTTCCTCTGCGTGTAGCCAGAAGTCCTCCACAGGGTACTATAACACACATTTACAGGCAGTACATTAGCACACCACACAATATAAAACTCATGCAGCATGAATTAAATTAACCAGAAGTGGAGAATTCCGGTTCAGAAAGTAAAAGTCCTCCCTAGCATTTTATTCTAGACACCTGATCTGTAATTTACTGTGCATATCACATACTTATTTCTAATGATGTAATGGCACTTTCACATACGCAATTTCATAGAATGTATTTTTCAATGTATTGCATTTGGATGGCTTTACACAGGTTAGCATACTTAAATATCATTTCACATATAGGATATGACACACATACTGTATATTTTGCAGGTAGCATGGTAAGTCATGGATGTTGCTGTGATATGACACAATGGCAGAAATGATTAAAGTAATATCATTCAAAATTGAAAACTAATAAAAAACTGTAAAACTGGCACAGAAGTATATTTGTATTATTACTATTTTTACTTTGAGATGTATGAGGACTATTTTCACTATATGAGGAAACAGCATAATTTTCACATGGACATATAACAAATAACTGGACAGAAGGACAAAGAGGTGACATTACGTGACAAACATGAAACCATCATTTACGTTTATTCATGATGGAACACCATGACAATGGAAGCTTCACATAGTATCTGCATATACAAAGGTCTGATTTGCACAGAATTTCACATCAGTATTAAAAATTATTTTCACTTTTCTCATTATTAACTACAATGAACTAACTGTTGTATTGGCCTGCATTGCTTAGTGAAGTTGAAGTTGTATAGGTTACAATTAAACTAAATGAGTTGCGAATGTAAAACAGGTAACCCTATGCATTTCCAGGATCATAAACCCCTTGACCACAAGCGTGCAAAATCAGTGATAGCAGAACTACTGAAGATCTATGAAGCACAGTACCCTGGTTTCATTTGGTGTTTCCAAATCTATCCAAATGGATAAATTATGCACTGCTGTAAACAGTGCCCTCTATAATGTTTGGGACAACGACCCATCATTTGCTTAATTTGCCTCTGTACTCCACAATTTGAAATTTGTAATTTGTTTAAACACTTTTACAGCAGTGTTTAAACATAGTCCCCCCATTTCAGGGCACCGTAATGTTTGGGACACAGCAATGTTATGTAAATAAAATAAGTCATGTTTAGTATTTTGTTGCATATCCTTTGCATGCAATTGTTTTAAGTCTGCAATTCATGGACATCACCAGTTGGAATCCACAACCCTCCAAACAACAACTACTCTGCTTCCGACTTTACAGCACCCAAATTATAGGAGAAAGAAGCACTGGGTGCCATAAAAGCCAGATGGCGCTACAGTGGACAAAGAGCTCATGGGGTCTGGGACTTCTAGGTCGGGGTCATCTTGCAGCCTGTTGACACCCCTCTGTCTAAGAAGACCACTCAGAAGAAGATTGCATCCTCAGTGGAAAGAGCAAGAATAAACTGAGCCCAGAATAATGCTTGGTTACGTATTTGACCACATAATTAAGTACACATGTACATCAGCTTGTTAATGCAAATATCTCATTGGCCAATCATGTGGCACTAACTCGACGCATAAAAGAAAAGCAGACATGGTCAAGAGGTTCAGTTGTTGTTCAGACAAAATGGGGAAGAGATGTGATCTAAGTGTCTTTGACTGTGGAATGATTGTTGGTGCCAGATGGGGTGGTTTGAGTATCTCAGAAACAGCTGATCTCCTGGGATTTTCATGCACAACAGTCTCTAGAGTATACAGAGAATGGTGCCAAAAACAAAAAACATCTAGTGAGCAGCAGTTCTATGGGAAAAAAACACTTTGTTAATGAGAAAGGTCAGAGGAGAATGGCAAGACAGTAAGGCGACAGTAACTCAAATAAACATGCATTACAACAGTGGTATGCAGAAGAGTATCTCTGAACACATGACACATCAAACCTTGAAGTGGGTAGGCTACAGCAGAAGAAAACCAATAAGTCTGAAACAGAAGTTGAATAAATACCTAATAAATGTTGGAGATGGGTACATAAACATGCATGTTCCAATGGAAAATGTTTATGTACAACCTGGGGTGATATAAGCATACATATTCCAAGGTTTGTTTAAATGCACTGGGTTTTATGCCGGAGATGGGTATGTAAGCATGTACGTTTTGTGGCTGGTGCATTGTGAATGAAGTTTATATGAAATGTGAGGTTATGTGTCTCATCATAGTAAGAGGAGCCATCACCTTTGACTCATAGAGGGGAATAAGCCATATACACGGCAGTGATAGGTAAGATCAGAAGAGCACGACAGTCATACAAAGTCTCTTCTTAGCTGTCAGGTGTCATGCAAATTCCCCTGCGCCTCTTGTTTCTCAGTCTCATAATGGCATCTTTGTCTTTCACTGGCACAAATTTGGTCCTCATGTTGATGAAAAGCAATACTAGTTTCCAAAGGTGATCAAAAGACTAAAGGAAAGACTAGCTCTCTTATACCTGCATTAAGGAAGCAATTAAACACACCTGACAAATTGCAAACACCAGTGAAGCCATGTGTCCCGAACATTATGGTGCCCTGACATGAGGGCACTATGTATAAACGCCGCTGTAATTTCTGGTGGCAAAACCAAAATGTATTTAAAAAAATACCCTTTAATAAAAACTGACAATGTGCACTTTAACCACAAATTGTGTGATTCTAAATCAAAAATTGTGGCTCGTCAGAGGCAAATCAATATATAATGGGTCTTTCTCCCAGAAGAGCAATATATATTTTTCTAACTGATACCAACTGTTTTGACTGATGAAAGTCTGCATCATTGGAATTACCGTCATTTCATCAGTACAAAAAAACTTCTCAGAAAAAAATAAAAATAAATCCCCTTTTGATGGTTTAAAATGAAAGCTTGATATCACATTCAAAAATAATTCCAAAGCACTGCAACACACTCTGCTACACATACATACATATGTAAACAGTTAGATTATCAGTTATAGAGTCAAAATTGTTCTCTAAATATTACTAAAGCAAAGTTACAGAAGCTCAAACACAGTAGAAATGAAAGCTTTTGTTTCTTACCTAAAAAGGTTTTGTTTTTGAGTGGATACAGATGCTTGTGGTTGTGCTTGGTCGGCTTAGAAACACATTGGCACAGCCACAATGCTGGACAAATCCTCTTTGATGATAACATCATAAAAAATCTGCATTCTACACTGCACTACACTTTTCCTAAACTACGTATGTCTAGGCAGGTTTCCAAAAAGGCCACTTAGAGATGCCAAAAGGAAACATAGTAAACAAATGATATTATGGGTGTAAAATACCATATGTTATACACTTAATTATCCTGCAAGATGACGTTTCCAGAACTGCTACTATACAAATGTGTCTCACTGCCTGACATGCTACCCCTACCTCTCCTCCTCAACCTCCTTCTCCTTACACTCTCCTGTGGCAGGAGCAGATCCAGATTGTAAAAGAATAACTAAAATAATAACTAAAATAACATCTAGAATACCAATATATTGATTGCGGACCATTGATTGATGTTTTTGTCAAATACCCAACACCCATCAACAAGTCAAACACATTCCACAATTTTACATGCTATTTATTATTCAAAAGCAGGCCTGCTCCTTATTTATAAGCATACTGAAAAAGAATGGAGTATTTGAGAATGTAATTAGCTTGCCAAAATATAATTGGGTGAAGTCATGCTTTCTGAAATCTGTAGTCTAAAAATGCTTTCTCATGTGGAGTCAAAGGCGTTTGTACTCTCCTCAGAAATGATTTCTTCCTAGGTCTCCAAAAGCAGTCTTCTATTTAGATGCAGGCATCACCAATTTTTTTTTGTTGGAAAACATCAAACATTTTTGGTTGATATAGTCTCAATAACCTTTTTTGCTGTTGCATAATGTCTCAGCATGTGTACAGGAAAGTTTACTGTTTGTTTATGCAGGTGAATGGGTGTTTTTTTGAAGGCCAAACTAAGTATGACTAAGTAGTACACAGCTGAAACCTTAATTTCATTTGCTAAAATGCTACTCAGTCATGATACCATACCCCTAGCTAGTTGTGAAGCATTATCTCATGAGTTGAGAGGAGGATTGTCTACACAGAGCAACTGCATTAACAGTACTAGTCAGAGAACCTCATAGGTGGACTGGTCATATTACAGAGAGCCTGAATAAAATTTATATAATAGCATTCCTAAGTACAAATGCTTCTGTACAAGTATGCAACGGCAAGGAGAAAATAGATAATTCCTCCAGAGAAATTCTAAGTATACAATGGATATTTTATCAAGGTTTCTCAGAGTTGGAGTTTTTTTTACAAGCTATTGTACTGTGTGATCCGAGTAGGAATAACATTATATACAGTCAGGTCCATAAATATTGGGACATCGACACAATTCTCCTCTTTTTGGCTCTATACACCACCACAATGTATTTGAAATGAAACAAACAAGATATGCTTTAACTGCAGACTTTCAGCATCCAAATCAGGTGAACGGTGTAGGAATTACAACAGTTTGTATATGTGCCTCCCACTTTTTAAGGGACCAAAAGTAATGGGACAAACTAACAATCATAAATCAAACTTTCACTTTTTAATACTTGGTTGCAAATCCTTTGCAGTCAATTACAGCCTGAAGTCTGGAATGCATAGACATCACCAGATGCTGGGTTTCATCCCTGGTGATGCTCTGCCAGGCCTCTACTGCAACTGTCCTTAGTTCCTGCTTGTTCTTGGGGCATTTTCCCTTCCGTTTTGTCTTCAGCAAGTGAAATGCATGTTCAATTGGATTCAGGTCAGGTGATTGACTTGGCCATTGCATAACATTCCACTTAAACTCTTTGGTTGCTTTCGCAGTATGCTTCGGGTCATTGTCCATCTGCACTGTGAAGCGCCGTCCAATGAGTTCTGAAGCATTTGGCTGAATATGAGCAGATAATATTGCCGAAACACTTCAGAATTCATCCTGCTGCTTTTGTCAGCAGTCACATCATCAATAAATACAAGGGAACCAGTTCCATTGGCAGCCATACATGCCCACGCCATGACGCTACCACCACCATGCTTCACTGATGAGGTGGTATGTTTTGGATCATGAGCAGTTCCTTTCCTTCTCCATACTCTTCTCTTCCCATCATTCTGGTACAAGTTGATCTTTGTCTCATCTGTCCATAGGATGTTGTTCCAGAACTATAAAGGCTTTTTTAGATGTTGTTTGGTTTATCTGGTTTTCCTGTTTTTGAGGCTCACCAATGGTTTACATCTTGTGGTGAACCCTCTGTATTCACTCTGGTGAAGTCTTCTCTTGATTGTTGACTTTGACACACATACACCTACCTCCTGGAGAGTGTTCTTGATCTGGCCAACTGTTGTGAAGGGGGTTTTCTTCACCAGGGAAATAATTCTTCTGTCATCCACCACAGTTGTTTTCCGTGGTCTTCCGGGTCTTTTGGTGTTGTTGAGCTCACCGGTGCGTTCTTTCTTTTTAAGAATGTTCCAAACAGTTGATTTGGCCACACCTAATGTTTTTGCTATATCTCTGATGGGTTTGTTTAGATTTTTCAGCCTAATGATGGCTTGCTTCACTGATAGTGACAGCTCTTTGGATCTCATATTGAGTTGACAGCAACAGATTCCAAATGCAAATAGCACACTTGAAATTAACTCTAGACCTTTCATCTGCTCCTTGTAAGTGAGATAATGAGGGAATAACACACACCTGGCCATGGAGCAGCTGAGCAGCCAATTGTCCCATTACTTTTGGTCCCTTAAAAAGTGGGAGGTGCATATAAAAACTGTTGTAAATCCTACACCGTTCACCTGATTTGGATGTAAATACCCTAAAATTAAAGCTGAAAGTCGTTTCATTTCAAATCCATTGTGGTGGTGTATAGAGCCAAAAAGAGGAGAATTGTGTCAATGTCCCAATATTTATGGACCTGACTGTACATGCATAGTCCCCCAATTTAGGGGACCAAAACTAATAGGACAGTTGGCTTCTCAGCTGTTTCTGATTAATCAGGTTATTTCAATCATTTCCTTACTGTAGGAATTCAGTGTGTTAAATTCACATGTAAGATCATGATAACATGTGAAAAGGACATACTATCAGGTGTGAAAATGTGAATATTGTTACAAATATTTTTAAATATAATTTTAACCTCCTTTTAAACATTGGCAAGGGGCCAATATTTTTTTCCCCACTTTGCAGAGAATACATTTTGGGCTCCATAACAAGCATACGTGTCATTTTGAAACCGGTTGGTGGCAATTTGAGCAGTGGCCTGCTTGACTGCACTCAGCTCATCCCACTTACTGATAAACACCAAAAATGAGAATGCTTTCCCATTATCAGCCTACTCAAAAGCCAATTAGCAGTTTTTGTGCATCTTATGCTGTTCATTTTATCTTTGATAGAACTCTAACAAGCAGGAAAGATGCATACATTGCATTTATTGTTCACAGTTTTTTATAACGTATTTATAATTGGAATTCCTGTATTTATTTCTGTTTTTAATTGTTTGTGGCTGTTCTCAGACTACGCTGTGTCTCCAGGGTTACTGCATTTTGTTATTGTTCTTACACTCGTTTTTAATGAGAAAAATGACAATAAACGCAACTTGAACAATATTTTCCTTTTAATTATGTGACTGCAATTGAAAAAATAGAACAGTGCTGGCACAATTATGGATAGACTGCATTTTTAAACCGTGTTTGACAATTAATGCAATATTTTGCTAAAATGTCTCTCTTGTTACAAAAATATCAACATTCAGTAGCCACACGCAGTGCACCAAGCACCTCGCTGGTCACTGAACCCAAGCACTCTGTCAAGTTGACTCTGGAAAATAGAGCCCACAGACTAACTCATCAGTGTTTGCATCACCGAGCTGTAGCTACTGAAATTATTGTCTGTTCCTCAGCCTAGAGGTTTAAACCTGCTATAACAGCATACCTGGGTAATATATCAGCGGGGCTGTCATTCTCCAGTCGGGATTTCAAAAAAATTCATCAGGTTCAGCAACCCTGGTCCAAGAGAGCTGCAGGGTGTGCCAGCTTACGTTATTACTCAGCACTTAATTGATCAAAGAATGCAGTTGATTACACAGTAAACTCACTTCATCTTGTTTTTTGGGTCTGAATCAGTTGCTGACTTTAAGTTGAAAACAAAAACCAGCACACTCTGCGGTTCTCCAGGAATCAGGGTTGCCAACCCCTCTCCTAGCCCTACATCAAGTGTCAAATGGACATAGAATGGGCATTGAAAGTGAGAAAAATGAGGATAGGTAATGAGGTGAGTACCTCCATTGCCACTTGACATCTCTTGTCCAATACAAAAATGGCATCCTGTCACATCAGTGCATAAAGAGGGTTGGCATGTTTAGATTAGTCCTTTATAAACCTAAGGAAGTAGCTTCCGAGACCTAGAAACTGTCACAACTGTCTCACATCTGTTGGAGCTGGAAACTCAGGCACATACCTGATCTCATCCTCACCTGGAAGGATGACTCGTGCAGTGACTCAATGACATGGTTGTGACTCACATGGGCTCACATGAGGTAGATCCAAGCAAAGAGGGGGGCTGACTATGACTTACATCTGATGAGGCCACTTTGGTATGTTTCAACAAAATCTACCTGTATTACGTTACATTACGCCCCAGTATCTAGTGTAGCTGCTGCTGTATGTTTTTTACACTTTATATTTCCAGAAACAGTGGGTGAGGTGTCTTCAATATGTCCCAATTGCAGAGCTATGGTGGACTCCAGAATTATTGGCAGCCTTGATAAATATGCACAAAAAATACTATGAACTAAAAAATTGTACAGTTACTGACATACGCTTTATTTTCCAACATGTGTAAAGTAGTGTGCTTTATTAATTATTTCATGGAATCAACCAAAGTCTTACATTTTCCAAATTAAAATATTTATTTCCCAAAAAACAGGTTTCACAATTATTGGCACCACTGGTTTAATACTTTGTGCAAACACCCCTGGTAAAGATGACAGACATGAGTCTTTACCTATAATTTATGATAAGGTTACAGAGTACATTTGGAAGGATTTTTGACCATTCCTCCATGCAAAACTTTTCAGAATCATTCCTTGGGTTTGCGCTTATGGATCAACCTCTTCAATTCAGACCACAGGTCTTTCATGGGAATTCGATCAAGATAGCCATTGCACTTAATTTCTGTGTGGATTTTGATGTTTGGAGTCATTGTACAGCAGGACAATCTACCTACAGTAAGTCTCAGCTTCCGAGTAGAGACAACCAGATTTTCTGCCAAAATGTTCTGTTACTTTGCTGAATTCATTATGCCATTGATCTATTCATTATGCCATTGATAGTACCATATTGGACAGTAGTTATGAGGTGCTTCTCCTTATATGCCTTTCTCCCTGCAAAATAATTTGTTGATGTGATCCTTGGGTTCGTTATGGCCTCCATCACCATCCGTGGGGACAAGCTGCACTTGAGTCCTCTTCCTGGCAAGTTTGTCACCATTTTATATGTTTACATTTTATTTTATTATTGCTTCCAGTGTTAAATGGTATGTTTAACTATTCCTCTACAGTGGCTTCCGAAAGTATTCAGACCCCTTCACTTTTTGCAAATTGTATTGTGTTGTCGGTTTAATTTTTAATTGATAAAATTGCCATTTTTGGCCATCAAAGTAAAAAATATTTATTGCACCCATTACCAGACTTGTCATGGTCAATTTCCATCTGTCTCTTCTGAATTGACAGTTCTTTGGCTTTTCCCATGTTGAAGGATGACAAAGGGATTTTGCATGCTTTTGCATTTTCCTACTCCCGTGAAACAAGAAGGAATGGCACAATATAGTTAATTTATACGGAAAATAATGAAATTAAGTAACATTTAATTGACAATTTTAGTTTGATTTTATTATAATAATTGTGAGGGGTTGAGATTACTTAACATCATTGGGACATGAGAGAAAATGTATTGAAATAAAAGTATATAAGTTTCCCATATGTTTGAACATAGATTATTATCTGTGTTGTTTATGATATGCAGCCTTTTTGCTATATTTTTTATTAAGGGTGCCAATAATTCTGGAGCACACTGTATGTGGACCCCCTCTACGAGAGTGTGAGGCTCGACTACTTACTGGGAGGAGGGGTGTCTCAGTGATACATCCTCCGTCCTCTGCTGTTTTCACGGTCCTGCTCCCTTCTCTGTGCGCCACCATACTCTGGGTTGTGTATATTGGGTTCTGTGCTGGTTTGAGTCATGGCTGGGGGGGCCTGTCAACAACCATTCTACCGTCTGCAGCATACAGCTTCTCCAGGGGTTAGTCTCGAGGGGCACCTGGATTGCACTGAGGGCAGGTGCAGGCAGTAACACCAGGCAAAGAGCACCTGTAACAGTAAACGAGTTTAGCTGGATGCCTCTAACAACTGCCGACCTTTCACGAGGGCCAAGGGCTGCATTGTAGTTCATTAGTGCACAGCAGCCACAGTGCCAATAGTGCTTCAAATACATGTTTACAAATAATGTTGACTTGCTCTAGTGCTGGTATTTGTGCATCAACATTGGGTAGTGCCTCTTCAGATCCAGAATGTCCTCTACATGATCCAGAATGTCTCTCCAAATGTTCTGTTTATCTGAGGGCAGGAAGACCTTCTGGAACACATCGGAAAACTGAAGCAACTTTACAAAGAATATGTGGTTTAAGGACCAATGACTAGGTTCATCTGCAAGAAGGTGGGGTACCTCATAAAAAATGTGTGTCAGACAAGCATGAGTACGCTCTTCTGGAGACGTTTTTCCTTGGTTAGTGAATATTGCTGGCTCCTGCTTGGATTGGTGCAACCCAGACATGCTGGTAAGCAGGGCTGTGTCTCTTCTGACATGTGCCTCACCAGTGGTGGTGCCATGGAAGTACGGATATTTCTGAGATCCTGTGTAGTGGAAATAGGACACGCGACTCCTAAACACGTTGTGGTCCACATAGGAGGAAGAGTGAGCATGAACATCAGTACAGTGTTAAGTGGTGGGGTAGCACCGTGGATCACCGTGCCTTGGATCAAGAAGTGCCCACAAAATATATAGTAACTGGATTGTAAAATTTGATATTTTTTGCTAAATGCATAGAGAATCAGCTTTTATTTTATGGTATATAGATGCATACTCTATATATGTTTTACCATTTTCATGAAAACAGCTGTTTTGCCATTTTACGGAAACAGCTAATTGGCCCATGTGGCCAATTAACAAAAAGGTTAGCGCTCCTCCTTGTGTAAATTCAGTCATCTGCAGACGGAACAGTTGGAAATTTACTGCCAACACCGGAAATGTCAGAGATAAAATGGTAAGACTGTATTCCTAACTTTCAAAGCTCAAAACTTAAACAATACAATGCTTATTATATGTATAATTCGAATGACTTCGGTCTTTCGGTGAGAATGTGATTCCTGGTTAACGTTACCCAGTGAAAGCTAATATAACCTAACTTTAGCAAGCTTGCTAAGCAGCTAAATACAAGCTATTGCTCAGCATAATTAGTGTGTTGATTATTCAAACAATGTTTTGGATAACTTGGCTACTTTGACCCTTTCAAAAGTCTTCATTAGCATTGCAAAGTAATTAGCTGTTATTGTTACTGAAAAATCTTCTCCTCAACTAACGCACTAATGATCCTCTGGGGGGAAGTTAGCTGGTTCATTATGTGAAGTGGCCAACATGAATTCGTGAATAATTGAAGAGTGACCAGTCATAAACTCTGCTCTCGATAGTTCAATTGAATCCAGCACCCTTTTGCTATAAGCTAAATGTTTGCCTACAATTCCTCAGTCACCATCAACCATTGAACATTTTTCTCATCCTAAATGGCAGAAAATGTCATCTAAAACCGTGTAAAAATGTAGGCTATATAAGTTTTTATATTGTAATTTTAATGTTGATAGAATAATACAATTGCATGATGCTGCTTTTTTTACTAAAATACTGACCCTTGCTTTTTTTTCCCACAGTTTCGTCAGCATATCCTTGATAATGTTTTGCCGAACTCTCAGGACCCTATTTACCATTCAACCATGAATAAGCCATTTATTTCAGTGGTGCATTCATTAAATACAACATTACATAAAAGAAATGGCCTAATTATGCCCACCAAAGCAACAGTATCTGACTTTAAATGCGTTTTTGGACAACAGAGTTCTACATCTTCCGGTATGTCAACATTGGTTCAGCGTAAAACAAATCAAGCGGGAAAAAAATAAATAAAAAATCAAACTTCTTTTCTGTAAGCTACACCAACCTCGTGTGGAAATTCAGTCCAGTCTCCCATGGTCACCACTCCATCTTGTGCATAATGCAAATATACACATTCAGAGGAAAAGGAGGCATGAAATGTGGAGGCTTTCGGGTGGAGCTAAGCATTCAACACAATGCATGAGAATGGGTGTGGGGATATACAAAAAGCAGGCAAAATGGCATATGAAACTGATGCAAAGGAGCATCTTGTTTTAAAATCATTTAAAATAAAACTCAGAAATCTATTTTCCCCCAGAGTGAAATCAAAAGAAATATCAGCAATTTCAGGAACATGTCAGTACTGTTTCCTGCACAGCCTAGAAGGTGTTTGCCTTACTGCCTGTTACCTGTGCAGCACATACCATTGTAAAATATAAACAAGCCATCAGTAGATAGAAATCTCCCATGAATATGAGATCATTGCACATATCCAAAGACAAATATCTTATACCATACACTAAACCTGAGAAGTACTCATTTAGTGGGGAAACAACATGTTGATCTCAAGTGATCATGGCAAAATCCCTCTCATAAGCATGCTTATTGTATGTCCATAATTAGTCAACGGTTGCAGATGGCCCAAACTGCCTCTAAAGACTAAACATTGACGTGCGTTCAAGAAGGCAAATATTCTCTGCAAACTACGTTTGCAGCAACTGGTACTGTTGAATGATTTTAAATGAACATTCCATTTAGTTCACCACCAATGCCTTTTTAATACAAATGGACATGACTAACTAATGGCAGCTAGCTGATTTGTTGCTTACCTGTGACTTATTTTTAGGTGAGAACAAATATTTAATTGATTAAAGTGTATTATACAACCAAATAATTGTACATCTATGTTCTCTCTGCGTGTTCCCTATCAGCAGTCATTTCGCCCATTACTTTTTCAAACTGTAAACTAACATTAGCTAACATTTGTGGCGAACAGAAAACTGTTTGAATATGTTGCAGACGTCCCACCCATGGAGACCACCTGAGCCGGGTGGGGGGGGTTTAGGGGATGATTTTCTCTGCACATTAGCGACCTCACCTATACTTTTCAGTTCCTTAATGTGTGATTGCCCATAAATTTCCGACAGGATAATGCACATTTCCAAACTTCACTTTGCCTTTGGTGGACATTGCTGATTTGCGAGACAATTCTGCCTTCTCGCAGGTATTAGGGAGCAGGTGCTGAATCCATCCGGGAGAGGTGTAATTTCTGATGTTGGCGAGCATACGCTAACGTTAGCTAACGGTTGCCATCTTGAACGCACGTCTCGATGCTCGTTGCAAACAGAATGCTTGTTCGGCTTTCCCAGCAGCTCTGAACTCACCAACACACGTGGGCAGCAAATCGTTCCACTGGGCCAGTGCATTGGGGACTGTCTCACACCTAATGGCTGTGGAGCCATGCAGAGTGTATCCTGGATTGCATTCAAACAGCACGGTCGCACCGACTGCGAAATCATTCCCGATCCGCTTCCCAAACCTTGGCTCAGGCACCGAACTACACTGGGTCGCGCTGGTCCGGGGAACAGCTGGAGAGAAGAGTGAGAAATAAGGGTCATCATGACCATTAACGTCATCATATCACACTTTCACTTTGACATTGTCACAGCCTTTAAAGTACATATAAAATCAAAAAGAAATTTTTAAGGAGCAAGGCACAGAGGGACACACAAGAAGATTCAACCAGCTTGGAAAACTAAAAACTAAAAAAGGTACAATGTAAAGGCTTCTGCCTTGCTTTTATAAAAGTATATCCTGCATATTTGTCGTAACATTTCATCTTCAGTCAGTCCTAGGGGGTCCCATCGGGTCTTAGTATGAGGTAAATACCTTGGAAATCAAGGACAGGGGGGAAAGGCAGCAATTTAAACACAGAATAAATCATGAGATGGAGGCACAGTAGAGATAGGCATTTTTAAATTAACCTTTATTTTACCAGGAAGGGCAATTAAGATGGGAATCTTATTTACAATGACAGAGATTGCTGGAAGCATCTCACAAAAAGTAGAGGTAGGTGACATTTTATACCCATGGGAAGAACCAGTTTAGCAAATTTAAAGTAATATGAAGGATTGTCTGAAATTCTGTCTGCCAACGCTATTTTAAAAAGCACCTTGCTGAATCCATGCAAAAAATTCTGGCTGTTCTGGAGGTGAAAAAGAGCCCTACCCAGTACTATCTAGGTGTGCCTAATCTGTTCAGACAAGGTTGTGATCCCAGCCATCGGATGAGATTTCAGACCGGTATTGTTATATTTAATGTAAAATGTGCAAAGCTAAGGGACTTGGACCAGGAAACCAGGGCCTTACATTTACATTGATATTTTGTACGTATTTAGTGCACAATCTTTTCCAGAGTGGCTAACAGCTCATATTATTTTGCATACCATCCATAAGGCTGCATGTGCAGAAACATAGCTAAATATCTAAATAAATATTTAAATATCATCCAGATACACCTGATATACAGCTAAGGGATGTGCAGACACCTTCACCTACACTCTCAAAAATAAAGTGACAGTGGAGGTACTTTTGTATTCTTCAAGGGTCAAATTTCCCAAATATACCCTGAAAATGTACAGAACATTTTCAGCAGCCTGTGACAAAACTGCTCTCTATTCGACTAAAGTGCATGTTTTCATGAGTATTCCAGTGATTGTCTAATTTGGATCAATAGCCTATTATGACCCATTATGACATGTTGTATTTTAAATAATTCACAATAATAATCTGTCACATTGTAAAAAGGTTATTGCGTCTCTTGAAGCTAGCAATTCCATTTGTGTTTGGGCTTACCAAGATAGGCCCAAAATAGGGCCCTTAATCACTTATGCCTTAATCTGTAAAATGAGGTACATGTTGTTTGAGGTAATAGCCTGAGGCAGTGTTAAATACATGGGGTAAACATTGCAAAAAGGTCCAATATATCAAATTATGCCCCAAAATCACAGAGTCAGGAGCAAGAAATGCCCCCAAATATTTTTGCCTAAGATTTTACTTTTCAACTCCAACACTGAAGGGGGTGATAACCAGTGATACATTTCAATTTTCTAAAATGTTTAATCTAACATATGCCAGTGAGACCTCGCAACCACAAATCTCCCACCATTGGTCTTCTTGGCAACAGTGAGGAAGATTGGATCACTATCTGACCACAGCAACTTCCAGTGCCAGGAACTCTATTACAGAAAATAGAAAAACATGACCCACAACAACAAGAGAGAAATAAATCGAAAAATGTTTCCATCACCACTGTAAAGGAATGGGGCCTGGACTGGCTGGTGATAGAGATACAGTCAGATAATGTAACAACTTCACTGCAAAGCCTGCTGAGCAGTCTTTCGACCTCACACTGCAGCAGGGAGAGGGTGACCCATAAACAACATGACTGATTGTATAAAAGAGAGGGAATGCCTAAAAAAACATGAGGCCAGCAAACTAAATATAGGCCAGGCACAAAATATGCCCGTTGAATGTATGTATTTTTATCTCTTTTATGTTGGAGTAACTGTTGGAAACATTCTCCCAAAAATATTAGTTTTAAAATATTCCAATTAAATTAATACCATCAAAATATTTGCTTTCTTTTGTGGAAATTGAATGTTTTTGTTGCCAACATTATTTAAGTGGAAATAAAATCACAGCATTCTCTTTGTTGATGCAGATGCTCACCCCATGCTCACACTAGCTCACTGAATCATTCTTGGTAACTCTGCAGATGCTTAAATTGTAGCGGAAATGGAAACTGACTTCAGTTCCAGTTTGACTTGTGTTTTGATGACATTGAAAGTGAAATGTAGGCCTTTGAGTCAGATGAGACCACAGGGATATTGATTTTGACTTACGTTTTAGTCATAGCTGATTTTTCGCTGGCCATAGCTCTGGTCTGGCCTCTTGTAATCACTTTTCAAGCAGACTTACAGCTACTTTTTGACTGTTGAACTTTCTTCTTAGACTAGGTCATTACATCATCCACAGCTGGCATATGGCATTGGATTAACATTTTTCTAAAACAAATTAGTCAACATTTGCAGAGCATATATTATGAACTATGATATAAATATAGGATATATATAGCATTCAGCTGACAATTATTTTGACTGTGTTACATTTCCCCAAACCCATATCCAATATTTTCTTCTCTGCTTTTTACAATTAACGATAAATTAGTAATCAGTTAAGCAAGTTCAGCAGAGGCACCAATGATCTAATTAATCAATCGGAAATGAACCACAGCTTCTTCACATCGTGTTAAATGATTCATACAATTGGGAAAAATCCGTTTTAATCACGAAGCAGTGATGGATACTGTCCTTGAGTATCTATACAATAATTAATTCACAAAATACAGATAGATAGATAGATAGATAAAAATACAACGATCCCTCATCTAGTCCACACCTCATCAAGTCCAAGAGTAGATAAATCTAACCTCATGTGACAAACACAAGATTTTGTTGTCATTATTTTTTTTACCACAAATAGCCAATATGCAGAAGCTTTCTGTGAAAATGTAAGTGTACCCTATGATTCAGTAGCTTGTAGAACCCCATATAGCAACAATAACACAAAGTAATAATTTATTGTATGAGTTTACGGTCAGTCTCTTATGACCCTGAAGCATAAAAATGCTCATTGGTGGTTGAGGGCTTTCAGTTATGCACTCTTTCTCCAGTCAACACATCTCAATGGGGTTAAGGTCTGGACCTTGGATTGGCTATTCCCTGATTCTTTTCTTTCTCAGCCATTCAGTCATAGATTTACTGGTGTGCTCAGGTCCTGTGGCTGCAAAACAAGCCCAAATCATCACCGTTGGCATGGGCTTCTTGTGGTGATATGTGCATTATGGCCAAACATATCCACTGTGTGCCAGAAGTCTTGTGGTTAGTTTAGGTGCAATTTTCCGAACAAAATCCGTGCTACCAGAACTAATGAATTAAATCAGCTGTCTGAGTTCAAAATTTCAGCCCTGACCTGGGCTGGGTCCAAAATAGCATGCTCCATACTAAACACTATATATGTAAACTACAATTCAGTGTACACAAGGCTGCTTTAGTATACTAGTAAAAAGTAAGATGGACATACAATTTATAAAGAAATGCATCACTTTAAGCACAGAACGTGGAAGAAAAACAAAAAAAATATTCAAAAGTGTAAATATAACTGATTTTAATTACTTTCTGCGAAGCATCATGTCCAGTATTCGCATGCTACAATATTTCACTGAATGTAGTATAAATTCCTGGTAGTATTGGTAACAGCGGCTTCAGACATAGTAATACTATTCTGACATACTAAATAAATAAACTAGTATGCGATTTCTTTCCAAATAAGCTCAAAATGATTGACCCCATTCATTCTTCCTGGTGAAGTGAAGTTCCCAAAAAGCATTTATATCAAAGCAAAATAGAGAAAAAAGTCACCTTGGTAGACAAAATGAAATCCTTTGGCTGTCTCCGGTCCCACTGTGATGAACTTGATGGTGATTTGGTTCCCCGTACTTAAGGGCAGAGATTCTCCTAAAAAACAAGTTAAATACATGAATCTCAATTGTCTACCTTTCCATGCTTTTGTTCTGAATTCATCCTTGAGCCAAATAATAGAGCCTTACTACATCAAGTATTTGAATTATTATGGACAGGCCATTTCCTTGAAAATAAAAACATCACTCTTTAAGCATAATAATAGAGTTAGTGGGTCCATAAATAACTTCAGCTTGTTTGATGTACAATACTGAAGAATGATTGACAGTGTTGGTTTAATTGATGTGCGGAAGAAAAAAAGACATTATTTCCAGTGGGGATTTGGCTTTTGGAGCACTGAAGTTTTGGCCACGCTCTGGCATGGTGTTCAACAACATTTTTTTTTTTTCCATCATCAACATTCCACTCCAGTGCATTGTACAAACTCAAGAACTGCAGCAGCCAAGGTTATTGTGAACCTTTTAGGGAAAAAAAACAACTATTGAACAAGCTGACCGCAAGAAAGCCAGACTATTTGTTGTGTGGGTGGTGAGTGAGGATCAGGGCTGCGGGTTAAATGACTTCGAATGACCACGAGTATAGCTGTGACACTTGTGTCTCATCTGTACCCGACAAACCACCTCGCACTTTGCTCTGGAATTCACTTCAAGTCTACACTACACATCAGGAAAGATGTCGGTTAGAGTACAAATCAAGGATCATAACTATCGATGTTTAATTTTTGATTTTGGGAGCATAATCTATCCACAAACAAAGCGACGTAAGAACGTGAAATAATAACCCAGCAAAATAGAACTTCTCTAAGATCTTCAGAGCGAAGCTCCGTAAATCTTTCAAATTTCACACGTAGAAAGAGTATGATACTACACATAGGCAGAGATATGACAGTTCAAGCTTGTGATGCAAATGAGATATTTAGCGTGTTTTGACTGTACTCTTGTTACAACCGTACGCAGTTCCCCTATCCAAGGCATGACTCCTTGTTCAAATCTAACAAACTACATCACTGTTTAATTCAAGGTCAGATTTCTGAAATATATAATACACTTGCCAGCTGAAACAAAACAAGAAAAACAACCAGGCCAGTTTATCATTGGGAGAAAAACGAATGAAAAATGAATAAATATATACCGTCAATATATGAATCTACCATATAGCTCAGTTGGCTGTGTGCTGGAAGTGTGGCATAATAGATTAAACCCTGGCACTCTCCACTCTATTCTCTTCTTCCATAGTGCAGCCAAGGAGTCCAGTGAGTAATAGACCCACAGAAAAAAGTGGATGCACTTTTGCCTGAAAAGGCATTTATTTGCAGTTTTGCAAATTTGATGTGTCTCTTTCATTATAAATGAACAAGCAGCCCAGGGCTGGATTAAGACTATGTGGGCCCCAGGACTATGACAAATTTCACACCCCCAACCCCCACCCCCAAAAATCTGATAGTTGAGAAGTGCTTGGTTTAGGTCTGCCGCTCACTTATAAACAAAATGTAGCCAAATAAAATGTTTTAATTATTGCTGCTCTCAGAAACAGTGCGCGAGAGAGAAGCTGTAGCCTACTAAAAGGGAACGCAGAACCAATATATGGACTACGTAATATATGTAAGCCTATAACACTACATTACTCAACAAACAGTTCACACATGAAGAACACATTGGCCCAAAGTTTCCTTCCTATTTCTCTGTACAATGGACTTGTACGAGTGTGCCATGTCAGATTCAACAAACTTCAGAAAAACGTGTTTGGAGATTGAACTGAGACTGATAAATTAAAGCCTATCATTTTAGCAGTGTCATCAGTGGAATGAAGGGACCTGCAACAGCCAATGTCTCCTGATGCTCGTACCGTCACTCAAATTAAGAAGAAATGCTTTGATATGAAAATGTCTTCACATAAAATATTTTCAGTCTCGTAAGTAGCAACTCCAGCAAGTCACAGATTTGTAGAAGCAGTGGCTGTAGTAATCCAAATCTTGACAATAACATTTGTCTATCTCTGCAAATATATCAGCACAGTCTCAAAAAATCTTCAAGGGTCTTATGTGCAAGAGCATCCAAAATAAGTAGCCATGATGTTGCGTATGGTTACAAAAGAAAAGAAAAAAAGGAAAAATATCTGATATTTCTGCATATCATAAGAATCTTGTGAGTCAAATCCCAATGGAAATGCGGATTTTCCGTGTAGGCCCGCACAGAGGAGGAGCCACCTGCTTAGAGGCCCAATGTAGTCTGATAGGCCTAATAATCTCAATAAACAAGATGTCACATTAATATTCAGAGCAGGCCAGGGCTTTAATGAAATAGCATGACAGCCTACTCATTTAGAAGCAATTCTTTATTGCTTTTCGAGATGAGTCCGTATTTTGAAATCCAGGGTGCTTAAGGAATCACTCTGTAAGGACATATGCATGTGAGATTTCTCAGCCTCCCTTGCTCCATGGTCATCACATTTTGTTCTTCAGTGACAGTTTAGAAAATTCACGCTCCCCATAGGCATAAATAAAATAAAGTTACTAAGTCTGTTCAAAGCTAACTGCTGACAAAATTTTCCTTCAAAAGAGATGCTGCAAACGGGTTGTCTGCCCACCCCGGAGAGACCCGTGAGTGGGCAGAAGTCATCTTCGTTGACGATAATTACTTTGAAACAGAGCCAACACTCTGCACCACCTACACTCCCCTCCTCCTCTGTGCCATTTCAGTTGTCAGTTAGACAGAATTTCATAGATACATTGCTGTAGTCTTCTTTGTACAGCATTAGCCTATAAATGGCAGTGCGCTTAACAAAAGTTTTGAACTCGTTTTGATTCAATTTGTTTCTATTCCCTTATCCTGCTCTGATCATATTTATTTAAGAAAATATATTTATAGCCATTTTTATTATGCTCATGAGTATTATTATAATCATTCGTATACATGATTCAACACATTTATAAGCAGGTCTACAGTGAATATTAATGCATGAAAGAGGCATCGATGCCAAGCCTACTAATATTGTTTTGTTTACTGTTACAATGTTGTATGTCTGCATTGCTCTGACAAATAAACAAATAAATAAAATAAATAAATGACTATGCCTTATGATGACCAGGCTGGTGTTTTACCTGAGTGTGACCCGGAGAGGGAGGACAGCAATGGAGACTGCTGGGTAGGTCCATCATAGATGTCCACCACATCGTTGAGAGACGTTTGGAAGAGCACAAACTGCCCAAACAGCACTGCAAAGAAAGAATGACAGCGAGGGGGAGAGAGATGCCACAAGATGTCAAGTTTTCTTATATTCTTCAGCACTATGTTTCTTTTTTAGTCCTCTGGTTGTTTCTAACCCATTCAATGCAGGAACATTCTGGAACAATAAGCATCAGTAGTGCCAAGTGTTCCGATAACTAGTGTCCCTGCACTGCCAAACCAATATGGCTGGAAACATTCTACATTTTTAGAGGGCTTGTGTCAATGTGCAAGCCTCTAATAAAACACAAACATTAACACAAAATTTCTTGTTAATGAGGAACATAATTTTAAGTTTCACAACTAGGCAGTTAGACAGTTATCAGTGACAGTATTGTGACTGGGATTAAAAATCTCCTGAGTTACCCTTGTCACACTAGAACATTAGAACACAAAGCATGCAGACATGGTGAAGAGGTGTAGTTTCTGTTCAAACAAATATTAGACGTGTGATCGAATCAGCTTTGACTGTAGTATAATTGTTGGAGCCAGGTGTGGTGGTTCCAACATTTCAAAACCAGCTGCCCTCCCGGGATTTTCATGTGCTACAGTGTTTACTGAATATGCAGCGATTAACAGTTTTGTGGCTGAAAACACGTAATGCGAGAGGTGAATGGGCAAACTTGTTCAAGCTAACAGAAAAGCCACAAAAGCTTAAATAGTTACTGTTTTCAACAGTGTGGTGCTGAAGGGCACCTCTGAACACAAAACACATCGAACCGAGTGGGCAGGTTACAGCAGCAGAAGACCATGCTGGGCTTCACTTCTGTCACCAAAGAACAGGAAGCTGAGGCTACAGTGGGCATCTAATCACCAATAGCGGATGATTGAAGATTGGCCTGGTGTAACAAATCTCGATTTCTGTTGCAACATGCAGATTGTAGGGTCAGAAATTTGCCGTAAACAGCACAAATCCATGGGTCCATCCTGCCTTGGGTCAAAGGTGTGGGCTGGTGGTGGTACAGTGGTTTCATGTTTCATGGACCATTTTCCCCACAGTAATAGATCAGAGCAAGAGACTTGTGAAGCCAAACATTTGTAGCATACCTTTGTAATTTCATGGTATCCTACTGCACGTTATAAATCCTGCTCTGGTAGGCTGCAGTATCTGTGCCCTTTTGTTTTTGGTGTTTAAATATTAGCCGATCATTTCAACCCATTTCCTGAAATTATCGTCAGTTTATACACGGTAGTACAGTAGCTTACAGTAGCTATCCTACAATGTGAATTGAGTGTTAGGCATGTGTTCCATGCACAGATTTACAGAGAGACTCCGTGACTGGGGCTGTCTGCGTTAAACAAGCACAAGGCTACTTTTTGAGGCACCTTTATTAAAAAAAATGACAAACCTCACTTTATTCTCTTTATTCCTCTTTAGAATCAAACTGTAGGGTTGAAGACGTAATCGGGAGGAACAGCGAATTCCAGCACTTAGGTTACATTGCCTTCCAGTATTTGGCAATTGGCTATTGTTAAAATGCACAATTATTAGTAAATATAAGCATAAATACAGTTGAATAACTGCACTGAGTAATACCTGGAACAACTAGCTTTTTTTTTTTTCAGTCCATGTTCCAGATTTAGAAGGGTTCCAGGTTTTCAATAGGACCAAAGCGGTTGGTTACAAGTCTTTAAATGAGCACAAACTGTAGTCATACATTGAAATCATAGGTTAGTTTAACTATACATGTCTTGTTATATTGTGTGGCATTTTATACTTAGTTTTTTCAGATTTATGAGGGAACTTCAGCAGACCTGGTTCCTTTTGGAGAATTTAAATCCATTGATACTATTGGTCACTGTAACTGTTTAAACTTTTTTTTCCAATAGTGTATTATTGATTTTATGTTATTTATTTGTGTGACTGAGCTGCTTGAAGCAAGGAATTGCTGTAAACAAGGTTAAAAAAAAAACATTTTGGAGAGCACATCAGAAGCTGGTTGCTTAGTTACACATTTGAATTTCCTTCATCAAATTCAGTTCCTTTAGCAGAGACCATGAGAAGGAATCTAACAGACAAGCTGGCTTTGCAGTTACAGGATCCAGTAATAAATAATTATTTATTTGGACCTTTACATAAAACATCTGTGTTGAATTTGTAAATTTGTTGGATGAATCAAGCAGGCATCCATCCAAAGGCGTTGATATGGCTGGCTTATAAATGATTGAATATCGATTTGTCTGAATTAAAGCAGTTCTGGGAGGAAGAGTGGAATAAAATTCTTCCACAGCGATGTAAAAGACTGATACCAAATTATAGGAAGGCTTTTGTTTATAGGAATTACTTTTTCACAAGGATGCTTTGGCTGTTTGAGAAGTTCTTCATTAAATACATGAACATAGTTATGATTTTATACAGGTTCTGGCTCAGATCTAATACCATTCATTGTGGCAAATACTCCATAATAGAGGATATCAGGAAGAGGCAAAAACTTATTCTTGGCACTCTATGGTAACATATAGTCCTCAGATTTTGTAGCAATGTACTTCTGAAATAGTGAACTCACCAAATTCCCTGGAAACAGAGATGGCATACACACAGCTCTGCCCCACCGTGTAGTTTCGAGGGAAGTTCGGTGACAACACTGTCCCCTCTGCTCCTGTGGACCGGCTGCCACATGGAGCTGTGGAAACAGAAAGCATGACACACACAGGGTTTATTAATAATTATGATAATCCATCCACCCATTATCTATATCTGCGTATTCCTGATCAGGGCCAGAGGGGGTGCTGGAGCCAATCCCAGCATTTATTGGGCAAAAGGCAGGAATATACCTTGGACAGGTCGCCAATCTATCACATGACACACACACCATTCACTCACATATTCATACTTACGGGCAATTTAGATTCTCCAATTAACCTAACCTGCATGTCTTTGAACTGTGGGAGGAAACCGAAGTAGCCACAGAAAATAATAATAATAATAATAATAATAATAATAATAATAATAATAATAATGAGCTTTATTTGAATAGGACCTTTCATACAGAGATGCAGCTCAACCATATCATGATTCTGAATACCAAGAAAGGTGATCGTTACTTTATTTCTGGTTCAATTTCATCCTTACCATAATAATAATGAGATGTACCACTTTAATATACCAGCAATATCACCAGCAGAACGAGCTCCTAGATCTTCCAAACCACACTATGGCTTTACCTTGACAACTTGGCAGAACTCTGTTCCAGCCTGGCCTGCCGTCGTCCCCTAAGATGCAGGTGAGAGTAGAGTAGCCTTGGAGCACGTATCCCGGCTCACAGTAGAAGGTTACAGTTGAGCCTAGCTTGTAGTCACTCCCTAGCCTGGTTCCATTCATCACACTGCCTGGATCAAAGCAGGACTCCCGCAGTTTGGCTTCATGGAAACATAAATATAAGGGTGTCAAAGTAAGATGCACACACATACACACACAGACAGTAGTGGAGCTAGCCAGGGGGGCCCATGGAGGCTCACTCTTACAGAATATTTTATGGAAAACAATTGTCATGTGTCATGTTTTTACCCCTTAAGTATCACCCCTTTTCTTGACACAGGCTTGAAAATGACATACCCAAAAATAAAATGGTTACTATTTTTGAACCCTTTTGACTACAGACATAATATTGACAATCTGTGGGTATTCTTTCATGTAATCCTGGAAATAAAGTTTTAGGATTTTGAAAAAAATTTAAGAAATGAAAGTTACTTCAAAGCTTTGGAAGAACTACTCGAAGACCAAAGAAGAACAAGGAGTGCTGGACAATCCACAATCACCTGATGTCAACCCCATTGGACATTTATGGGGGCACCTGAAGCCAGGCATTTAGTAACATCACAATATGCTCTTTGGAAGATTGTCAAATAATGCTGGGATAACATGAATCATCAGGTTTTGCACAAATTTGGTGGTCTCAGACTTTTGGACCTGACTACATATCCTGTCAGTCATGTTTTCAGGTCTGTACTGCTCTAATCTGACCAGAGACGTTGTGTGTGTTCAGTCTATATAATTATGATATGTTAATGGTGCTTCATCCCAAAAATACAAAATCTTCTCTATTCTAATATATTGACAGATAAGGTATCAGATGCCAAATATTTGACGAGGTGTAGCAGAGCTATTCAGTTGGAAGAATTTAATGTGTGAACACTAATTTGAGAACAGTCAACAAAACCAGAAAGCAATCACGTAAGGTACTTCACTTCTTGTTAACCATGGTACATCCACAGATGATATGGACTCAGAGCCTTGCAGATCCTCGAATAATGGATGTATAAAATTATTTCCTACCTTTGTATTCCAGGTGAAAACCAGCGTAGCTCACAGAGCCATCACTGCGAAAGGCTAAATGCATGGTGTTGGAACTGCTCTCAATTCTCTCTGGCAGCTTGCTGTCTTGAAAGCTTCCGATGAGGTTGCTGTTACTATCTGGCCCATCGTAGATGTACAGGAAGTCATAGTTGGGTTCAATGCTGAAACTGGAGAAAAAAAAAAAAAGAAAAAAAAAAAAGGGGGGGGGGTGTTTTGAGTAGATGACCTACACCGCTCCAAATTCCCTCTCCACAATGCATTAGGGAATAATTTTAGAAACGGTTGTGTGAAGAAAAAGTGAGAAAATGAATGACCTTTGATAACAAAAACATGAGCTTTATGCATATGTTAATATCAGAAAAGGTCACCCTGCAGAGAGCAGACATCTGCAACACATGGTGACACAATTTGTTCTGCACCAATCTGACCAGTGCCTGCCAGTTGATAACTAAATCTTTATGACTGTTGGCACTGCCATCTGGTGCATTATCACTTTTAGCAATGAAGACATGTAAGGAACTGGAAAAAGCCTGACAACCTGGTTGTTTCTCAATACTATTCAAAGATTAAATTAATGGGGATATCCCTTATTAGCATTACCAATAGCACAGGTATAGACCAATTTGCATATCGATCTGTGAAACAAATGCATCTTCATTCAACCCCAAAACATCTAGCTACACCTTAAATGGATGCTTACAGAGTAATTCCGGCAGGCCTAATTGCCATTACCTTACATTCCAGTCATTTAGCTGACACCGTTATCTAAAGTGACTTACAGTTCATTAGACTAAGCAGGGGCCAATCCCCCTGGAGCAATGTGGGGTTAAGGGCCTTGCTCAAGGGCCCAACAGCTGCACTGACCTTATTGTGATCACACTGGCCAACAACCTTGGCAACAGTTGCTATCCACCATAGCACTGGACAAACAATTCTTGGTTTGGATAACATTTTGGCCTCTATTTCTATTTTTGTTTTGTCATCATCAGAAATTGTTCCAATATTTTCACATCCTGTATATACCCTTCCACCACAGCTTATTCTTGATATATCTCCACTTGGATGCTCTTACTATTTATGAACTAGATGATAGAGATTCAGAATACATACCAGAGAGCTACAGTGAAAGTAATGAGGATTTGTTACCTGATGAAGGCAAGCGAGAGTACGTAGTCGGAGTTGACAGCTATTAGCCAGTCACAGTCCTTGCTGTGAGGGTAGGGGTGAGGGTAGTTTGGAGACAGGATGAACCCGGAGGTCCCTGTCAGATTCCCACCACAGGGAGCTGAGGATCAAAAACATACATGAGAAAAGAAACAGACAGGCAGACAGAGAGACAGTAGGGTGGTGGTGTTTGCATTGGTGATAATGTACAATTGGTATTCCGTCATAGCAACAAGATTGCCTGAAATAGCGAATAGCTAAATAAACGAGGAATTTGTGTGTAATTATACCACATCATTCTACGATCAATATATATTAATAAATATGGAAGAAATATACGATCATACCTTTGTTTTTACATATAGAGAACAAAAACAGAAATGTAAAGTGGGGGCAGTTCTCTCTTAGAATTCTCTCTGCCGAACAGAGAGATATGGCCTCCTGTAAGGTTTAAGGACTGCAAGTATTTAGTTATTACTTAGATATGTTAATCTGCAATGTTCTTACCTATGGGTCACTTCCTGTTCTCTGAGCCTAACGTTGGTTGCATTAATCTTAAAGAAATTCAGTATTTTGTTCTGTTTCTTACCTGCTGGGCGTGTAATTGCCAAACAGCTGTTGGTTAAAAAAGCTCTTAAGCTTATGTTTCACCTTCAGGCAACAGTACATGCTGAGAGATTTTAAACATAATAATTACAGTTCTGTTTAAATATCGCTGAAATATTTCAGCGATATTTAAGTACGCATCTTAAGCAGTTATGCTTCGTGTTCTGTTCCACACTCGGGTTTGGAACACTCACCTATACATACGGGAGGACTGGGCTGCCAGTAGTATCTGTTCTCCACTTGAATACAGGTGATCTTCATCTCGCCTTGCAGCTCGTACCCTGGGTCACAAAGGAAGGTGACGGTGTCGCCGGGCTCTCTCCCGTCTCCGTTTCGACTGCCGTTCATGGGCACACCTGGATCCCTGCAGGCTGTGGCGACCGAGCCTGCGAATGTACATTCTGATGAGGGGCGAGAAGCATCTCCCTCCACAACCTGCCACACAGCCAGAGTGCACAAGTGTCTATGGAAACTGGTCTGCCCGCACCTCCAACTTATACTATACTCCGCTTTCATGAGGTACACTGTAAGCTTGCATTTTGTTTTGGAGTGATCATTACTTTTTCTTTTATGTTTTCGAGGAAATCATTCACGGTAGTAAATAATGATGGGCTTTGCTATATTCGGGTAACCAATAACTGCAGGGATAGAAACCTACATTTTGAAATTCTGCCTCAGAACAGTGGGTTCTGGCTCCTGATGTTACGAATAATTGAACAGACATGTTGGGATACTGTACACTGAAGAAGGCCGAAGACCCATGTGACGCATGAAAGACAAAACTGTGGAAGTCAACTGTTCTGATCCCTTTATTTCCAAGTGTACACAACTATGAATTTGACTTGTTTTAACAGAAATATTGCTGGGAGCGGATTTTCACACAATTTTCTAGTAAAGTCAATCCAGGATTACAGTGTAGCTCTAATTTTCCATTTAATTTGGTTCTTAACGGTTTTAATATGTGTAATTAAACAAAGATGTTGTAAAATTCTGAATAATCACCTGAATAATTCAGTTTTCATATCAATTATAAAAAATCAAAGCAGTGAAACAATTCATCCTCACAGTGCTCTTCATTTCCTCTGAAATACATTTTGTTGCAAACTGAATTCAAAAAAAAATCATGAAGTTAAAAGCTACTCTTTATTCAGCTTCTTTTTTCAAGAAAAAATTCCCCCCTGGGCTTGCAACAAATGTTTTGAGGGTCTGTACAGTACTTTCAAACCACGCAAAACAAAATGAATTATTTACGAGATGTAGCAAACAACTCTAAAATCAATGAGGTTCTTGGAGGTCATTGGTGTGGCATGTGAGCAGAGGATTATAGGAAGCTTTCCTTTCGTGTGGCTGACAAAGGACTCACTGGAGAACTCGATGGCGAAGCCAGACTTGCTGATGTAAAAATCTGTCTCGAACTGAATGGTCACCAGGTTGAGCGTGCTGTGGATGCCTTCAGGGAGCAGCGACCCGCTCACTTCCTGCAAGGACATCTCGTTCTCCGGTGGCCCGTCCCACACCTTCAAAATGTCGTGGGATGCCTCGGTGTCAAACGCCAGGAATTGCAAGCTGGAAGGAAGGAAGCCTTTAGGTAAATAACACTAATCATCAAAAAATGCAAGTTTACTCACATATCGTGACTATGGTGTGGCCCTGCGACAACCCTCTAAACCAACCATCACTCAGTCCTTATACTGAAATGAAGGATAGTCCATGAGTGGCCCAGATACAGCCACCAGATCTGGACCATAGTCTGGATCTAGGTCATCCATGATTAAAAAAACACTTACCTCCCTTCCCCTTGCGGTATGGGTGCCCGCAAAATTTGCACTCCACAATTCATTAAAATAAATCGGACATTAGCACTCGGAGCCTTCAGGAAATAACTCTGAAGCTAACAAGGCCATTTGTTCCCTTATCTGTTCTGCCTCTAGCTCAGGGTGATAAAACAAAAGGAGCCTCCCCATCCCCCGGTGGCTTGTTACACCATAAAGAACATCGTAAACTTATTTTACTCTAATAGTTCCTACAGTTGTCTCAAAAGACTTTACATGAAATCGTATAACCATAAAAAAACGTAGCACCGTTTAACTTTAGAGACAGCTCCTGAACTCTGAGAATAAAACATTCAGAAAGAAGTTTTTAAAGTTCCATATGTAATTGAATTCAATTCACTTCCGGTACCAATAATACTTGCATAATTATGGTTATTTTGTCGATTTAAATGTTATTATAAACCAAAATAACTCTGATAAAAGAGTTGGCCGCTTAGGCATTGGAGGCTCTTTTCTTCCTCCTACAGGAAGGAGAACAATTATGAAGTCTCATATTTCCTTTGAAAAGACTCATTGTTTAGTGGATCATGAAGGACAGTATGTTTTGACAACGGGCAGAATAGAATCCGTTGAGATCTCATTCATGAATGTCTACTCCAGATGAATGTCAAACTTTATGAAGGAGATAATTGATATATTAATAACACAAGGCAAAGGAATAGTTATAATGGAGGGGAGGGGGAGGTAGATTAAAACCAAATTTTGAATCCTAAATGTTTGGAGAACATTTCTCCCATAAAAAAAATTAAATAAAATAATTACACATACCATTCTGGAAGACATCAAATCTATAGTTGACTAGATTAAATCTTTATTCTTTATTGCTTAAAAATGCTTCATTGGGATAATTAATTTATCTGCCCGTGCTAGTTACTCTATCAATTAACCTTAAAACAGGGAAAACTTTATGGACAATGAATAATTCCCTTCTCAAGGATATGTTTAAAGATAATAAAAATAAAATTAGTACTTATAATTAACTTATGAATGACTTCACGGCAGCTAGTTTCTTCTTAATGGTGTTCCACAGTTTACTTTGGAAAGCCTATTCTTTCTCTGACTGTTTTTTCTCATTCCTCAGCCTCATAATTGCTTCATTCACTGTCATTGGCACTGCTCTGGGCCTCATGTTGACAAACAACAGACTCAAGGCAATCAAAAGCCTAGAATCAAGACTGAAAGCTTTCTTATACCTGCACTAAAAAAGCAATCGAACACACCTGAGTTTTCTGAAGCAGCTGAGAAGCCAACCGCCCAAATACTGTTGGTCCCCTAAAATGGGGGTACTATGGATGTAAATACCTTCAAATTAAAGGGCACAGGCCACACGTATGTAAAGACATTAATGCTTCTATGTTCATGTTTCATTTAGATGTGAGTGAGGATAGTACCTGACAATGTTGCCTGAGTCTACTTCAATGACCCAGGTGCAGCGCAGGTTGTTGTCATAGGGAAATGGGTATCCAGGAGACAGGATACGGCCGGAAGACTCACCTTTGAATCTCCCTCCACACTCGGCTGTGAAGAGAAAACAGCCATGCATTGCTGTCTCATAAGGGCCTGCCAACCAGCCAGTCCGTAATCCTGCCATGAGCACACCAGCTCAGAGAGAAGGAAATTAATTTGGACAACCAGCAAGTAAGCATACTCAACTTGCAGAGTATAAGATTATACAATAATCCTTGTTTTGATTCAATTCGATGTCTTTCAATGCGTCTCAACTTTATTCAACCCTCCGACTATCTATTTACAGTATATCTACTTCAGAACAGTCTTCAAAGCCTCACTGCTGCTATGGTTTCTGATGCAATCATGCCTTCAGCCAGAGTTAGAAATTATCTCACTGCCAGCTGGCCAATTTAGTTAGCCATAGATTGTTTTCTGATCTCTTTATTAACTAAATTTCAACAGCCTGTCCACAAAACAGGCACCGACTCCAAATCCACATCCATTCCGCTCATTTGAATAAGCCATCAACATGAAAAATGATGCAGAGTTCAATGAAGCTTGAATAACCATACAGATTTCATTTGATTAATCTCAACATTATGATTTGAAGATACCAACCCCCCATTGCCCCGAGACACAAATCCATCACACCCCATTCTTCATTTTAGCATAAACTCAATCATCCATTATTAGCTGGTTAGACCAAATGAAATAAACAAAACACCAGGTAATGGCAGCTTATGCCAACAGAGGCTTAGATATACAAAGCCTTCTTCACACCAACATTGTTTGGTCCACACATTCTGAACTTAAGGATCTTTTTGCCTGCCGTGAAAAAGCAATGCGCACTCTGGTGGACCAAAAAAGTGCAAAAGGTTAACAAAATACCGGTGGTCTAAATGGAGGAAATGAGAATGTGTGAAATATATTGTAGGCGCACAGTAGGCTGTCTAGGTTGTTTTTATCCAAATTAAGCTGATACTCTTCCAGAGTTAACATACGACAGGTTTTTACATTGCACGCTTCCTGGCCCAGAAAACAGCAGCATGTCTCCATAGATTCCTAAGTATATGTGCAGGTTTACCCAAACTGAAATAAAATACAATAAATATTCACAATTCTTTTCCACATATTCTTTTTGCCAGATGTACAATAATTATTGTAATTGTACCATCATTTCATCTTCTTCGATGTAAAATTTCAAAATGCACAATAAGTGATATGATACAAATAATGATGTATTAATTTATGTTGTTATTTGGCGATGCTTTTATCCAAAGCAATTTACAGTTCATTAGACTAGGGAGGAGATCATCTCCCCTGGAGTATCGGGGCAATATGGGGGTTAAGGCCCCAGCTCAAGGGCCCAACAGCGGTGCGGATTTTATTATGGCTATGCCGGTGATCGAACCAACAACCTTCTGGGTCCCAGTCAGGTACCTTAATCACTACACTACAGCCAGCCCAAGGGTAAAGTTAAAGATCCCCACATTATAGGGCTCAGACCCAGAGCACACGCTGGTTGAGCGAGTTTTGTGTTGCAGTTTCTGTTTGTTGCAGTTTTTGGAGAAAAGAAAAAGAAAGAAAGAAAAGCGGAGGAGCAGCTCAGCTGAAAAGTTGGCCAGTTTGGAGCAGCGAGCTGAAAAGCTGCCTCGGTTTTGCTTTCTGTTGTCTTTTCTTGCTTTAGCTTGTTGTGTTAGCTTGTTATTTTTTCTGGGAACCTGTGAGGGGGAAGGCCAAAGACTTTCTGTTATTTGTATTTGTGTTGGTGTGGGTGCGCTCTCTCTCTCTCTCCATGCGATAAACCCAGAATTGCATCTCCCTCCCAGGGGTGTCACAGGGCGTGTGACAAGCACATTCAATATTAGTATGCAATAAAGCTGGCTGCTTTTGGCTGTGTGTGGTGTGCAAATGCCTGTATTGTCCACCTTAATGTCACTGCATTGCCCACCCTGTCTTTTCAAAGCTGTGAGTGTATGCCAAAACAAATTCCATTATCCTGTGGATGCATGACAATAAAAGCGCTTCATTTAAAGAGGCAGTGCACCAAAAAATGTAATGAAAGTATGTTTCCACTTACCCATCTATCCATCCAGATGGTTTTGCTGAGATGTGATGGATTTTCTAGATTTTTAGATGCAGTTATATAACGAGTAATATAATTGACCTCTATGGACAACTTGTTTCTTGCTAATCAATGTGCAGAAAATTCCCTTTCCAAATAACGCCACAGTTACCTGCGGACATTGACAGAGCTCAATAAGGCATATTTTAATCAAGAACAATATCTTTTAGCCCCAGAATTCGCCAACTGTGTCCGCGGAAGCAGAATTCTGCAGAAACACACCAGTATTCTGGGGCAAAGTTTCAATTGTTTTGATCAGTGTTTTAGTCTGCCAAATGACTAAAATGTAGTCAGCTATTTGATGTTATTGGCTTGTGTATCAAACTGTGAACTTCAGTGAGGAAAATTGTGCCAAGACAATATAGGAACTTCCAGTATCGGACTTCAAAGAAGACATGGACAAGAGTTTTTAAAATGTAAATTTACAGAGCATCAATTACCAGAAAACAATTGGTCCATGGAGGTCAATTTTAATACGGTGAACTGGATTTAAAAAGTTCACCTTAACCTAGAAAATTTGTCATCTCAGTGAAACTATCTGGGTGGAAAGTCAGTACTACAGGTAAGTGGAAACACACTTTAATCTCATTTTTGGATGCGCTGCCCCTTTAACACACAGCTTGTGAGTTCATATCTCATATCTCTGTAGGTGTGTTACCAATGCAGGAGGGTAGAGGATTATCCCATGCCCGTCTCTCTCCAGTCATACACTTGAGGATGCTGCTGCCATGCAGAGTGTAGCCTGGGTTGCACCTGTAGGTGATCGTGCTGCCAGAGAAATGGCCCTGGTCACTGACCTTGAACCCAAACTGAGGCATCCCAGGGTCCTCACAGTGTGAAAGCTCAAAACCTGAGAGAGATGGAGGAAACAGATGCACCAAAATGTCACCTCTGGACTGCAAATGAGTAGAAGGGCACTGCTGAATAACTTCTAGATGGATTGAGTCGGCACTTTATTGGCCTCTCTCTTTCAGACCACTCTTTTCCCGATGTTTAGAAGCGCTATGTTTTTGTTCCTCTCCGATTGTGACATCTTTACACTGCGCCGTTTCCATGCTGACCCGGCAGTTAGCGTGACCATTACCAACGTCATTCTTCCTTTTAAAAGGAGAGTGGGACTGTCTGCCCTACTTTCATTTTTATTTATTTATTTATTTGTTTTTTTTCCAGACAGGTAGAAAATAGTGAGGATGGCAGACAGAAATGGGACCACAGCTGAATAAGTGCTGCGGTTGGGGATTGAATCGCTTCTCACATGGGGGGGATTTGAATATGGCCATATGGACAACACCATGAGACTGACACACAAAACAGTCTACTATTAAATCACTCTGCAGGGACATTTTCCCAAGTAAAATGAAGATGTAATGCAAGGTTACCTGACAAATCCAGCTTGATAAGGAGTCTATAAATGTCATATTATCATTCTCCTAACTCACTGTTTTCGTCAGGTAACATCGTAATGAGCTATATAAAATATTTCAGTCGTGTCTTTTGAAGACAAGGCGTGATCTCTACGACCGCCAAGTTTGTCTTATTCAGATGATGCACCACACCCTAATAAGTCATCCAATTATTAATAATCCATTTTCCTAATGCCGGGATATATAAATGTAACACATTTACATTCCAGTATATTTAAATGAAATAAATACACTGGCTGACAGATCAACAGAAAAACAGATTCTGACAGGTTCACTGTTTGACTATTCTATATTTGTACACAGGAAAATTCCATTCAGAAAACAGTGTTGTATTGTATATATTGTACCATGCAATAGTATAATTAAAGGAATATTGTCTTGCAGATATTAAAGAACTAATAACAGATTTTTGTTCCGTACAGCACCTCATGTGACCTTAGAGACTGTTCTCCCCCATTCAACCAATCTAAGTTCAGCAATTACAATGTGTCTTCACTAAAACTTCACTAAATCACTAACAAACGTTCAGTGATTGCTGAAATATTATTACCATATCAATGACTCACAGCGAATGGCAAAGTATACTGAAGCTAGATGAATTAATGCAGCAGGTTACTGTCAATCATCCTTGTTTGTGGGGAAAACGGTCGACATAGAACTGCATTTTAAATTACTTTAACTTTGGTTGCATGAAATGGAATGCTGTGCCAGTGCTGGTGTGACTTACTGGAGTAGACCAGCTTGAAGCCCTCTCCCGTGGACTCGGTGTCAGAGTAGAACTCCAGCCACAGGTGATTTGAAGTGCTGATGAGCGTAAGGCCTAACATTGCAGAGCCAGTGAATGCCCCGAGCAAATGTACAGAGTTGTCTTTTCCATCATAGATCTACAAAGAGAGGGGCAGAAGACATCTATGATATCTCCCTGGGTTAAGACATTTTAACATGTAGGTGATGAGTAGACTGTGCGGCTGGCCTACCTTTAAGATATCACCCTGGGCCAGGTGGAAGGTTCTGGCTGATATGTTGATGCCCTTTCCCGCCTGCACTTGGATGCTGTAGATGCACTCATGGTTGTTCTCATAGTTCATAGGATAGTTTGGAGACAACAGGATGCCTTCATTGTTGGTGACTGATGAGCCGCACTCCGCTGGACAGAGAAACAGTGGGCATAAGAACAAACAAACAACAACACAACGCATGCTGTTCATAGTCAATCTCACTATATTTTACACTGACAGGGCCTCTCTGCGAATAGATGCACAAAACATCCAGAGGGAAACTTCACATGTTATCAGCAACAAAAGTACAGGCCATGGCTATAACCTGGCAGTGTAATCATTGATTGAGGCTCTACACACATGGATGTAAACTGTCGATTAGTTGTTTGTAGAGTAAAATTTCAGTTGTGGCATGATTAACTGCTCCACTGTGTGGAACAGACTTTCCAGGTTGCATTGTTGCCACTTGAAATCCTACACCAGGGTAAGATTTCAGCCTGCTGTTGAACAACAATATCTAAAGGCAGGATGGAATGGAAGCATACACAATGAACAAACGAGCACCAACTGTAGACATGCATTCAGCCACATGAACTTTATGACCGCATCAAAAGAACTGTTTCTACTTTTTAGTAAATAACTGTATGCTTTGCTTTAACGAATGAAAAGAATGATTTTGGCACCAATTCCTTGCTCTCTCCCTTCCCTGTTTCCCTTGTTAAGAGTGTGAAGAGTGACCCTGGAGGTCCAAATTCATTCTGATTCATGCAGCACCATTTAGAGTCAGGCCACAAAATTGTCAAAGAGACTGAGGAAAAATCGACCCTGACTTAATCTTCCTGCATGATGAATAGGACATAGTGCCCTCCATCATATTTGGGACAAAAAAAAAAAACATTTATTTGCACAAATAAATTATTTGCACTCCACAATTTGAGATTTGTAATAAAGTGCACATTGTCAGATTTTAATAAAAGGCATTTTTATACATTTCGGTTTCAACATGTACAAATTACAGCAGTGTCTATACATAGTCCCACTATTTCAGGGCACCATAATGTTTGGGACACAGCTATGTTATGAAAATGAAAGTTTCTGTTAGTTAGATGAGCAGAACCTAAAAAGACTGTAGGCTGGATTATATCTGCAAATCATTTGCAATTGTGCTTTGCGTGTCTAGTTGAGGTTTCATAACTGTATCAGCAGCAGTTCTAGCATACATATATGCCTAGCTATCTACTGCTACTATACTAAATGTAACTGAAAAACTGATAGCTACACTGGTAACATGGAATCCAAACGAGCAAATTATGGAAGATAGACCATATGAAATGATTCCTACATAAAGCCTCATAAGCAAGCTAGCTAGCTAGCTAAAGCTTGCAACAGAAAAGTTAAATAATAGCTAGTTAACTAGTAAATAATTCCACGTTATCGGAGTGTTAACCAAGCTACCTGTATGCTACCTGAAAAAGCTATTCATAAATAGAAGCAGTGTATAGTATGCGTGGTGTTAAAATTAAAAGGCCACTATTCGAATTGAGACGTTGATATTTTTACTGAATGGACTTTTACTGCATGTAGCTAAGCCAAGTCGGACTTGACATCCTGTGAGGAGCTTCCTGTACAGCAACAACACCTACAGTGCAGTATGTAAATATTTGGGTTTACATCCATACTGGGTGAACAGTATAGGAGCTGTAGCTGTTTTTCTACATAATCCCCCCAATTTTAGGGGACCAAAAGTAATTGGACAGCAACTGCTCAACTGTTTTTTGGCCAGGTGTGTTAGGTTTCATCGTTAGTTCATGCATAAAAGAGTTGATTCTAGGAGTGCCATCTGCATTTGGAGTCTGTTGTTGTCTCTCAACATGAAGACCAAAGAAGGGTCAATGCCAGTAAAGCAGGCCATTAGTAGCCTGAAAAATCTGAATAAATCAATCAACCAATTTTATTTCAACTGTTTGTTTGCTGGAGTATAGAGCAAAAACAACTAAAAATGTGTCAACATTCAAATACTTATGGACTGCTCCTTACGTAGTGCGTAAGCTTTCTTGTGCATGCACGTTTCAACAAGGTTAGCCAGTCGGTCAAGACAGGACAAAGCTGATTCTTTTCAGGCCCCGCCCGGTCCAGCAGTAATATCATGCACTAACGTTGGTATTTTTTCACCCACTCGTTGCACTGCATCTGGTAATCGCCTATGTATGGCACTACAGAGATACACTGAGTATGTTACAAGCAAATTAAAGCTGGCGATCACATACCCACACACCTTGGTAGAGGTGCGCTCCACATACGACGGCCACCCCCCAGGCAGATGATCTCCGGCGTCCCCTCCAGGCGGTAGCCCATATTGCAGGAGAACGTGAGCTTGTCTCCAATACCAAAGCTGTAACCATTGCGCTGACCAAACCGAGGCACTCCTGGGTCCTCGCACGGTTCCAGTCTGTATTCTGAGGAAAGACGAAATACAAAATTTGAAGCAAAGTCAATTTGAAGGTAATTGCAGATGGGGTATGATGAAATTGAGGTGGTATGCAATACATAGCACAAGGCATATCAACAATATTTATGTTTATGCACTGCAGGAGGATTTGTTTTTTGGCTTGTATAAATTTATGATCCCCCTTCACAAACTTTGTCAGGCAACTCCAATTTTCAAAAGCCTCCACTGCTTCAGAGCCTCCCTATATTCATATGTATTTCATCTTTAACAAGGATGAAAGTATAAATTACTTTACCTAGAGTTCTGATGAAAATATGAAAGTATATAAGAGGAGAACAGAACTTGAAATACGGAAAATAAATCAAGACATGACCCCAGGTAAATGTATTTCTGGATAAAGAACATATTTTGGGTTGTCGCTGATTGATGGAAAATGAAAAATGTTCTTTTTGGATAAGTGGATGCAATGCACAATTATTCTTTTTGCAAAACTGACAAATGCTCTGTTTCTCCACACAAACCAGCTTAACCAAACCTGCTGCAAGCATAGGGGAAGCATCTCCACATCCTGGATCCCAAACACTGTTCTCAGTTGTCACAGTGTTACACATTTGGCTAGTTGAATGTAAACAGGATAAACAGGTTTTCCATCTGATTGGAATTCCACCTTCGATCTCCCCCTGTACACTCACCCTGATTAGTCATTGTGTTTTCCGATACGTATCAACACTATTTGCAGGTGTTTGCTGTAAGGCTTCTCATGGTATGCATGAGTGTGAAAAATGCCACACATTATCCCCGCGCCATTGCTTGCATAATTTATCTGGAGTGATGCAAGCAGTGCTGTTCGCTTGATCTTATTAACACACTATGTGATGGGGCTGCCCTCTGGTGGTTCTGGGGTATGCTTTGAAAGACTGGCCAAGGAGGATTCAGACATGTTGTACTGCTGATGGGTACCTTGGTCTGCACTGTGTTGTATTGTGTGTCCCATCCTGTCTGCGCTGTGATTTTGGAGCGGTACAGTGGCTGCGTGCCTGGGAAGTGTGCTGACGGTTCTGGCCGGGGGGGTCTCTGTGTTGTACCGGGCTGTTCGTTTGGGGACAGTGGCGCTTGGCAGAGCTGTGGTGTCCAGTTGCCTTTGGAGCTGACTGCAGCTATATTTATGTGACTGTGTATATCATCATTTGACACGGCAACTGCACTAGAAAGTATAATGGGCAATGATGTAATGGAATGATTGAAGTTGCTGGTGGAAGGGATGGGCAAATGGTTTCTGTATGTAATTCATTCTTAATTTAACCTTTTTGTGTATTCCTATTTTTTGTATGCTTAATACCAGTTATTTTTTCTATTATTTTATGTTGTTAATTCCCTATTGTATATTTATGTTATTTCACAGTCTGTGATGTTTAACTCAAAGCTTGTTGGCCTGACAGGTGAGTTATTGGACTGTGGTGTGAGATGTGAACATATTCCCCACATTCCATTACACACAGTTACACACACACACACACACACACACACACACAAACACGCACAAATGAATGCTATTACACAGCCACTTTGTTAATCTTTGATCACTCACTGTAGTAACACACTACACCTGCTTGCTAGCTCATTTCATTGTGCTGATTTGATTGTTTTTGCAGTTCCACAGCAATGCCTCCCACCCTAATTCTGAATGTAAGAATATTTATTAAAAACTCCCTGCAATCTTTGAGACAATTAACATCCTGAGCAGATCCTTGTACAATTATCAATTTCTCCTGAGCTTGCACTAAAGTTGCCCGAGAACTACAGTTTACCCCAGGCCACCTCCTAAGTTATCTCAGGTTCCTCCCAGTCCTTCAACACTCAAACTCGCTTTTGCACTAGCATCATGCACTGCAGCAATGGATAACATGTAGCCATGTAATTGGCACAATTTTCCATGAATGATCTTTAACCCATTATGGACTAAGGTGCCCTATAGAAAACCCATAGAAAGGCAGAGGAATGATAATGTATTTCAATGGTCATGTGTCTTACAATGCTGGCGTCGCATCTGTCTGTTAAGGGAGATGTAACGCGCAGGTTGCATCCGCCCATAAGGGGTTAAAGGCAGTCTAGGTTAAATATCAGATGTAGGACACAAAGATATAATTTACTTACCCGAGAATGTGATGTTGAATCCTTCATAGGATATCGAGAAGTCTGAGATGAAGCGTAGCTGAGCTTTGAAGTTTCCATAGAGGCCAGCATTGATTGTGGAGGGGAGCTCTGAGCCAGTGAGTCGAGCCAAGGGCTGAATGAAGCTGCCGTTCTCTGTGATCAGTAAGTAGTCATGGTGATCCTCCAAATGGAAGGTGTGAAAGGAGAATTGGACTCCTATTAAGGGAAAGCAGAACAAGGTCCACATAAGGCAATATTAAAATCCAAGCACCATTCAAATTTTTGATGGAACTATTAAATTAAGTGGAATTTAATCAGTGAAGTGGAATGGCAATGAAAATGTAGTTAATCTCATTACTTGGATCAGAGAGGTGAATTCTATATGACTATGAAAATAGAAAAACGAAGGAACATAATTTTAGGACAATTCTTCGTAGCCATGGGAAATCAATATTTCCTTGAACTTTTGTTATTCAATAATAATAGTGTGCAGTCTATATTGAAATTTCACAGGACATGCATCTGAATCTGTATTAATGGTAGCTTCTTCTCAACGTATTTTTCAGGATTGCAGACCTCAAGTAAAACTTGCTTCATGTATCTTCAAGTTTGCTTTTAGTTACTGGCAAGATACAATGAGTTTCAGAATTATTGACATCCTTGATAAATACACTCAATGAGCAGTTTATTAGTTATTTATTGCATATTTTTTATTAAGTCTTCTGCTGCTGTAGCCTAACTACTTAAGAGGTTTGACGCTTTCAGAGATGCTCTTCTACATCCCACTGTTGTAATGTGAGGTTATTTGCATTACTGTCACCTTCCTGTCAGCTTTAACCAGTCTGGCCTTTCTCCTCGGACCACTCATTAAAAAGGCGTTTCTGACTGCAGAACTGCTGCTCACTGGATGTTTTTTGTTTTTTGCACCATTCTCTGCAAACTCTAGAGACTCTTGTGCATGAAAATCCCAGGAGATCAGCAGTTTCTGAGATGCTCAAAACCCCCCGTCTGGCACTAACAATAATTCCACGGTTAAAGTCACATAGATCATATTTTTCCCCCATTCTGATGGTTGATGGGAACATTTGCATGGAGCTTTTCTGGCAACTCTTCCATGTAGGTCTTTGTATTGTTGCTGTCTTTTTTGCAGCTCTTTTGCAGTGATGTGTGGGTTCTTCTGAGCATTTCTCATGACGTCTCGGGCCATTCTATCTGAAATATTTATTGGTCTTCCAGACCTTGCCTTGACTTCAACTGTTCCATTTATCCTCCACTTTCTTATAATGCATCTGACAGTGGAAATATATAGTTTGAAACATTGAGAGAGTCTTCTGATTCTTAGTGGAAATTAACCATCTTCATTCTGAAATCCTTGGACAACAGTTTAGAGGAACCCATGGTTGAACAGCCACTGCAGTTGGATACTTTAGAAGGCATGGAGTGACTTCAGAATAAAGTTCAGCCCTGGAATTATACTCACCTGACTCATTGAAGCTCTAACAAGTAAATCACCTGGGTCTGGGCCTTAGTAATCATGTTTTTAAAAAGTAACAAAGAATAATCGCGAAAGGTTCTCAAACTTTTGCACAGGGCCCTTTTCCTTTTTTATAATTTATAAACAGTAAAAAATGAAAATAAAAAGCCATCTTGCTTTAAAATTTACAGAAAGATTTCATGTTTAACATTTAGACTTCGCTTTCAATCACATATAGATTCTAACAGACATTAAAAACAGGGGGTGCCCACTTTTGCACCCCACTGTCCATATTCTTTATAGATATTATTTTCTCACGATCTAGCAAAATTATTCAGGGTCAAAAAGTTCTCAAAAGCTCTCAAAAATTCAACTTCCATTTTTCCAATGCCCCAAATTTCGTTTTTATGAATTCAGTTTGTAGAAATTCAGTTTTAAAAAAATTGATCCGGGTTACACAGGAAAAGGAGCCGAACATGGATTCTACTCGTAGCCAATCATCAGATGAACCATCTCTGTGAAAAGGGCCAGTGATAAACTGTGATCTGAGCCATATCCAGCATAACACTCAAACGTTATATTATCTATCCATATGTCCTGCTTTATTGTCAAGGGAGATGTCAAAGGAGAATGTACATATGTTGCTCATTTGAAGCTGGCAAGTCCAGAACAGCCCAGGGGCTGGGAGCCCTTTAATGATCAAGCCCAATGCTAGCTTTTATCTGAACTAGTTTTCATGTTACCACTAGATCACATTTTATAGTACTGCTGTGCAGGCGTTTAAAGCAATGTTAGGTGTGCCAACACTATTGAGCATGGAATTAGGCTAATAAACACCCATTTTTCTAGTGTAGCGATATGAATCAGTTGTTTAATTTCACTAGCCTGCTGTGTTACACATAGTGGTGGAATGGCTTAGAGACTGCATAACCAATGTTGCCAATCGTTTTATTCCATGATACACCACGGCCTCCCATGCCTTATTGCATAATTAAAACAATGCACAAATTCTAAAATCAACTTTCTCAAATGTAAGTGTAGGTCCACGGGTGTAGACTTTTTCTAATTGGTTGTCCTAAAGATGACAAAATTTAGCTAAAAATGACTACATTTTCCTAAAAATTACCTGAGGTAACAGCGACACCCACGGTGAAATGGCAGATTTACCCATGGAAATTCGAAAGATCTCCAGAATCCTATATTTTATTTGGCTCCATCTGTGCTAATGTTAAATGGCCTTACTTAGCAGCTCTGAAAAAGAAAACACTGGTATGCTGGTTACAGAGCACAAACAATGCGGTCTTAAAAAAAGAATCGCTTAATGAAAATGGCCAAATGATTGATTAACGCTAATTATGCTAAATATTTATGAATATATAAATATTATTATTCATTGTGAATAATAATGTTGAATAATGCCATGAGGACAATGAAAGTGAAATTTGGGAGAGAAGAAAGCATATCCACCTTTTCCATGGCTGACTTCCACTGTCCATGTGCAGTTCAAGGAGTTGGGATACATCTCGGGGTATCCAGGGGACAGAATCGTTCCTCTGGGACCTCGGACATCCCCACCACAGAGAGCTGGAGATGTTAAACAAAACCATGAGGACATTGTACTGGAGAAACTATAGTAGCACAACTACAACACAGAACAACTTTGCGACGTATTGATTCATTTTGATGACCAGTTTACAGTGATATTTATTTGCGTACTAAAGGGTATTTGTGTGTGCATGTGTTACCTAAAATGGTTAAAAAGTACCATATAGTCACATAAAATGGTGCCCTAGCCAGCAGTATATATCTAATTTGCTTGTAAAATGTACTCATTTGTACTTTACTTGCAAGGTACATTTGCTAAATGTGATCGTTAAAAAACAAAAATGTACCTCCACTGTCACTGCCTGAGAGAGTGGCGTTACATTTCAAACCACAAAATATGAATAAAAAGCCCCTGCAAACCACTGAAGACAGGAGTATAAATGATTTAATAATTTACTGCACACAACTATATTGCTAAGCAGCCAAGTGTAATCTCTGTGGAAAAACCTGTCAGTGATAGAGACTTGATTTGGATCTTTTTATCCAAGTGAATTTTTTTTTTGAATTCAGCATGGTTAATATTGTACTCTTTTTTTCTGACCACACTGCTCTTTATTCAGTAGTTTTGCTATTTCTATGTTCTACTCACCAAGCTGTAATACAACCCACATTTACACCATTTGAACATGAGCACTTTCTATCATGAGTGCTCCCATTTTTAGTTTTCTCAAGGCATGCCTTCCTTTTGTCCTGTAGGAATGTGACCACTAATGAGCACCATTGAAGCTGGATTTAGGATGACAGAAGGGTGCCTCTCAATTTTGGCTGTAACAATACATGCTACCTAGCTAGGAGGCTAGCAAACTCCTTGTTCGGCAATCCAGTTGGGAAAAAACTATCATATAGGTGTGCGCATTGTATTGGCCTAATAAGAAATAACTACAGTGCTGCTGCATGTAAAAAAATTAAGCAGAAAGTGATGCCCTTGTGGTAAAAGTCATTCTCAGCTGAAAAGTGGCATGTTCTTGACTGTTCCTGACTGTTTTTGAATCCAGTGTGCAGGAGTACAGAGCCAAAAGAATAAAATGTGTGCCATTGTCCAAAAACGACTGCACTCTGTGTATGTAACACACACACACACACACACATGCATATACATACAGACACAAGTTAGATTTTTTGCTGATTTGTAAAACAAGCAAAGTGGGTGACTCAGTTAAGCCAGAGATTTTACCATCACATGTAGGAAGTGGATGGCTCCACCAATGATTCTTCTCACAGACAAGGGGCTCCTCATGGTTCAACCTGTATCCCGGGTCACAGCCAAATGACACAGTTGACCCAATGGAGAAGTCCTGACCATAGCGCAGCCCATTGACAGGGATCCCAGGGTCCAGACAAGAATAGGTGTCCACTATTACACCTGGATGAGGTCAGAACCACAGTGCTGCAATGAATCATACTGCATGGGCTGCACCTCAATAGCAAAACCATACACACAAAGACACACAGACACACAGACACACAGGGCCATATCTGGCTGTATCTCCAGCGACCATTCACACACATTGTCCTTCGCGGTTACCTCTGTATAATAAATAAAACATGTCCTACTTCATACAGTTATATACATATATCGATATACTGATGTCAATATCTTTATTGTGGTTAGTGTTTCTTTCAGTAAGCCAGTAAGAATTCCTTGTCTTTCATTGGCACAACACTGGCCCTCACGTTGACACCAATACACCAATAACAGACTCCAATGGCAATCAAAAGCCTATCAGGACTAGATACTGAAAGCTTTCTTATACCTGTATTAAAGGAAGTGATTGAATATGCTTGACTAATCAGAAACAGCTGTGAAGCCAACTGTCTTTTAATTGTCAATTAATTTTGGTCCTCTAAAATGGGGGACTGTATACGAAAAGGGATATAATTCCAACACAGATCACCCGATATGGATGTAAATACCCTCAAATTAAAGACAACAGTCTGCTCTTCAACCTCAATTTCATCGGGTCAGGGACAATAAAATGACCAGTAACTCATGTGAATGTAACCGGGAAACATGACGAAATGGAAACATGAGGAACCACACTTAACCTGATTTAAGGAGAAAAAATTCTGGACCACTGAGCAATGGAAAAAAGTTATATGAGTAGATTCATGAACACCAGGATGAAGTCAAATGCTTGCCATAGCCTGTACAGTCATGAAATCTACACGTTATTGAATCATTATGGGAAGTAGATTTCCACCTCCATTATCCCTCAAAGAGCTGGAAGCAATCCTTGAAGAATGATCCAATATCCCACAACATGCATTTCATTTATTCTGTATTAGTTATTGACATTCATATATTATGCGTTTCCACTATTTATCACTATATATTGTGCACATTATCACACATATTAACGAGTCAGCATTGCAAAGAAATCAAACAAATATTTGATTGATGGAAATTGATGTTCACATCTGGAGAAATTCATGCAGTAGCACAATGTTAACTGAGAGTTCCATAAAAGTGGCCTTTTTTTTGTTTAGGTCCCTTACTTTCATAGTAGATCTTAAAGCCACTGTTGGAGCGACTGTTATCAGTGGTGAAGAGCAGATAGAGCTGGTTGCTGCTGCTGAAGAGGAACTGAGGAACTTGGGTACCGTTGAAGGATCCGATAAGAGGGGAAAGCAGATTAGGCCCATCGTGAAGCTCTAAAAAGTCATAGTTCAGTTCTGTCTGAAATCTGCCACAGATAAGAGAGGAGAGCAGGCAGTCATTATTATTTGAATAACCCATAACAATGTGCAGATCTGTAAGTTCTTACTGGAAGGATATCACAGGAGACAGAATTGACCGATCCTATTCCCCGCTCTTTTGTCCTTGAAGGTCCAATCACAGTTTAGCAATCTTTGCAAGACCGTATTACCTTGGTCAAGGCATACTTAAGTTAAAGTTTTGACAAGTTGCCGCCATATTTTCCCCAGCTTGTTAAATTACTTACTTGTCCAGGTAAAAGTGGCACTTGAATCTACAAACAGGCTCACTTTTGGCATAAGAGCTTAACCTTGTCAAAAGACTCGCTCTGTACAATGCCTCTGACAGGGCTAGTGTCAAGTGATAACAATGAGTGCAGAAGTAATGTAAACGGCAGCTAGATCTAAGAATGGCGTCTAAAACTTCATAATGCTCTACAATGAGTTATGAGTTGTCAAATTACATTACATTACAGTTATTTAGCTAATGCTTTTATCAAAAGTGACTTATAGTTGATCAGACTAAGCAAAGGACAATCCCCCTGGAGTAATGTGGGGTTAGGGGCTTTGCTCAAGGGCCCAACAGCTGTGCAGATCTTATGGCTGGGGCTTGAAGCACCAAACTTCCAAGTCATGTACCTTAACCACTAGGCTACAGGCTGCCCTCCCAAATGATACTCTTTAACAGTAAGTAGCTGGGGTTACTCACTGAGCAAAGTCAGAATCTAGACGTCTAGAGCAGTGGTTCCCAACCCCCTGTGTATCCTAGTTTTTGCTCCAGCCAAAATTGCAATCCCAGAATTTTAACGGTTATTTTTTCTTCATTGGATGCTTTTAATGTTTGGAGGAATTATTTATCTTAAGCCACATTTCAGGAAAAGCTATGTATGCCATGACAATAAAAATGTCCACATTGTGTTTATTGTGTTGCACTGCAAATACTTCTGCTAATCAAATTAAAGACGGGGGGTGATCAATAGGCTCCTAATTAGGTGGTTGAACACATCAGTTATTTCATAATTTTTCCCTTAAACTTATTAACACAATGCAGGTTTGGCTCATTATCATTTGTTTAGTCTTTGTGTTCGTAGTTTCATAAATTACAAGCCTGTTGTTCTTGTTGACTCTTTATGGAGTTATTTGTAGTAGATATATAGTGTTCTTGCTAAATTATTTCACAATAATCATAATGTGAACATTTTTAATGCCATGCCTGGCTATTTCTGGCATAATGTAATCCCTCTAAACATGAAAAGCACCAAATTAAGAAAAAGTAACAACTTGTTAAAACTTGAAATGCAGCATACAAGGGGGGCCCTGGGAGTGAGATTGGGGACCACCGCTTAATGGTAAGTGTAGTGCCATCTTGAAGAATGACCAAGGTTGCTAGAGTGGGCGGGGCTTAGGATCGGTCAATTGCACATTATTCAGAAGCCACCACTGTATTTAAGCGTCATTATATGTTTGTAGAAAACTGCATCCATAATACAACATAAAACAGTGCAAAAACCCAAATGAAGCCTATCCATATTCAAATTGACTGAAATATGAAGGCAAACTTACAAAAGTAAATGCATTTTAAATTGTCAACAAATATTTTTCTACTATATTCTGTGTATATATTAAGATTTTAGCATTTGTAGTGGAAGAGAAAAAAACAAAAAACAGATTAGAACAGGCAATGGATCCATCGCTTGATCTGCACTACAGCCATGCTCAGTGACACAGACCTGTCAAAGGTGATCTTGATGGATCGTCCAGACTCTGCCTCAATTACCCACTCGCAGCTGAGAGAGTCCTTATAATACCCGGGCCAACCAGGGGAGAGGATGACTCCACTTGCGGCAGAAAACTGACCTCCACAAGGGGCTGGCAGGAGAGAAGGATGACTAGTTACTATAGTTACCATCACTTCAAATGAAAGGCTCAAAGCACATACATATTCAAGTACTAAGTTGCAGCGCAGAAATGAAACTGGGGAAAAAACTGTTCTTGGCCCCCCAATAATAAAATAACACTGAGAATAAGATGCTTATATATATGGCGCTCTCATTGGCCTGAATGCTGGACCACTGAATATAGAAAGATTATCATCCTCTGATTACAAACCAAAGCATTGCTCTTTATTTAGAGTTAATTAAAAAATGGTCCTTGCAATAAGCCTGGATGTAAATTATTTGTTCTCAGGCGGAGAGGTAGGGGGAGGGTGATGTGGGGGAAAGTGCAAACGTATAATTTAGTTAGCAAAATGCAGTATTTTGCACCTCATAAGACCCAAAATATAATTTAGTTTCCATGTCTCCGAATATCCTTTTTGGAAAACTGCCTAGACATAGCTTAGAAAAAATTTTGGTGATATTGTCATCATATTTGAAAGGAGATTTGTCCAGTGTTTTTGCTCCATTGTGATGCTAAGCACACCAGCCACAGCCACAACAATCTGTATCCACTCAAAAATTGAAAATGTTTTCAGTTAAAAAAAAATCTTCCACTTTCACTGTGTTTGAGCTTCTGTAACTTTGTTTTTGTAATATTTCGACCCCAAAGGGTTACCTTTCAGAAGAGACTATAAGATTATGCCTGTCGTCAAAAGGTTTCAAGAATAGTAACAATTGTATTTTGTGTATACCATTTTCAAGCTTGTGTCAAAAAAAAGGAATGATACTTAAGGGGTTAACCGGCTCCATGAGCAGCGATAGCATAGTTAGTTACTGAGATAGCATAGGACTTGACGCATACAAAGCATAACATGGCATTTTCATTTCTTAATTTCAGAAGTGATATTCTTATTTTACCCCTCCATCTGAGCTGCATTTGTAGAAATGCTGTGATTAAGCAGCAGAAGTGAACTGACATATGATCAAATAGAAAGTGACCACCTCTGGTTTTCTTTCAAAGCCCCATCCCAGCTACCCCTCTTTCAGCATTGGTCAGTGTCTGTTTCACTTTGGCTCATTTTCAATGAAAGGGACAAAAGATCATTACCTTCACATTTGGGAATGGGACCACTCCACATCACCTTTCCATTATCTAATTCACAAGTGATGGTTTCTGTGCCTTGGGTCTTGATGAAGCCCTCCTCACAGATCACAGAAATGGAGCTGCTGAGCTGGAAATTGTCCCCAAAGCGTCGAGCGTTTGTAGGAATCCCCGGGTCAGGACACTCATTGTGGCCAAAAGCTGAGCAGGAATAAAATGGACACATCACAGGTTTTGTTCAGAAAATACTGAGATATGTCTCATTTTGTACATTTTCTTCTTTTGCCATTGTTCTCCGTGTGTATGTATTAAGAGATCATTGAACTACTACAACATGGACAACCTCATGAAAATCTCTCACCAAAACTAAGTCTGCTTTTCATGAATCCTTGAGCTTAAAAATGCCACTTTTGAATCAGGCAAAACATTTCTCATAAATCTTATTATTGATAACATGGTTGATTGCCTGGGTAAATGTAGATGCACCAGCTATCTTAATTGAACTCTTCCCAACGACTGCCACCTTATACTCTGACGCTGTAGGCTAAAATACTATTTTATTTGGGCACTTTGATCACCCAAGCCCTGCTCTGTATTTTGAAAAGATTTCTCTGAATGTTTATCAGTTCTTCACAATAGCTATGATGGGATAGTCATAATTGCTGATTTTAATCTCCATATCGACTCTGCAAATTTACCAAGACCTCTGATTCTGATTTCTTGAACTACTGAATTCTATAGATTTTCAACCTGTTTCTAAACCTACCCATAGGCTTGGTCATAAATTGGACTTGGTAATTACAAAAAGGCTTAAGACGGATATCTCTTATGTCAGTGACATTGCCTTTCTGATTACTACTGCAGTGGTGGCTGGTGGCCATTTACCTGGGTGGGGCACCAGACACACACACACACACACACACACACACAAGCAGAGACACACCAGTACTCACCTCCAACCTCTATAATTACAAAGGAAAGACAAAATAATGTCAATATTAACTATATGCAAAAACATTTATTACTTAACCTTGGAGGCTTAGTGAACTGTGTAGAATTCATTTAAAAAATTTAAAAACTCTCTCTGATGTTAACAGTGTTATGACAACAAAAGTATCTCAACTGAGTCGAGCAAAATCCAAGACAGCCGGGTCAACAAATCCTAAACATGGCAATCACGGATAGCAGGTATCACCACATTGGTCAAGAACTCGCTCTGCCAACCCTGGAACTAAGTCCAAAGCTTTCTACACATTCACTTAAAAGGGGTGATAAGCCATTTGCATAGTGATAGAGAGGGTCAAAGTTTACAATAGGTCCACGTACAGTGGCATTTTTTTCACTGGTTTGGTAGGATGTGAATTCATAAGCACATCTTGAGGGATGGAAGAAAATCGATCATTTAACTTAACTACGCCAATTCCGGCCAACAAACTACAGGTGCGTTATGTTACTTTTCACTCTTCAGATCCTCTTTTCAGGAAGGTCTCTTCCTGAAAATATGTGGAGGATAGGAGCCGAGACATTGGAGAAGCTTTCCTTCATGCTCTTTGCCACAGATATTGGTAGAGCACCCTAGAATCACAATCTAACCGGAAGGAACACCGACAGTCTCCACTCCACCAAAGGCAATTGAACACCCACATGGGCGCACTCCAAATACTTGACACACATAACCTAAATCTACAGCAAGAGCAATTTTTATCAGATAAATAGTAGCGAATATTTTATTTCCTGAGCACTGCATCCTTGTTGAGATCTCAACTTCAATATGTACTAGTTATTGGGTGGTAAAAAAAGCATATAAATAATTGCGAATTCAAATCTGTTATCATGTATGACATTTGTGACTCATGTCATCATATGATTCAAAATTCCGATATATAAATTACATTTGCTGAAAATATAGATATTTTTGAAATAACTGAATGAAGGTAAAACCTGCTTTTATTTGCATTTTTTCTCGAAACTGGATTCCCTTATTTGTCACAGATCGAAAATAATCTTTCAGAGGAGGCCATCAGAGGAACCTTGTGATGATAGGGCGAATTTATTCTGAGGGGCGGGAAATATCATTTGCATTTATTGATTTGTGTTATGCACTTAATATATGCTTAATAGAAAAGTTATTGGCATGTATGGTCCAGTGGAGAGCCGGATTGTTTCTCCTGCAGTGCATTAACTAATCAGCCCAGGAGAAAGTGTGCTCATCTCCACAGGACTTGGCCGAGACCGGGAGAACACTCCAGGAGTGCCAGCTTTATAATTTTTATTTCATTTTGTTTATCCTTCACTTCAGTTCACAAAATATTATTTATTTTGTGTTGGTGTGGGTGTGCTCTCTCTTTCCATGCGGAAAACAATGGGGAAAATTCTAGAAGTGCCACATCTCCCTCCCAGGGGAGTCACACAGTGAGTGACAGTTATATTTAAATAAAATGTTGTACATTATTTGTACTTTCAAAACATTTTTATGTGACAAATAATATGCAAATGTATGATGCCACAGTTTTGCACCACCAAATGTTATGACTGCACCACCAGTTGAACGCATTAGTGGCACCAGCACCACCAGTTGAGAAAATTAGTCTGGAGCCCCGCAAGAGCTTCTATATGGTTTCTTGTTTTTAGAAGTCATAGCTGAAAAAAGTTAATGCAGTGTTAGTGAGTCACAATGAGTGAGTTCCTGGCTCTCTGGCATACTCTACCTTAGAGATCTCCTCTCTATGCAGTTCAGGTTTACCTATGCTGAAATTAGTTTCTGCTATATATGACTTCTCAAGATGCAGCTTGTCCAATTTCCTCAGAGACAGAGGAAAAATGAGGGGAAAAAGGAGAAGGAACAAGGGAGGACATTTTGACAGGGTATGAGGTGCCATATGTAAAAAAGCCTGGCTCCACCCTGAGATGAATGGTAAATGGTTGGCATTTATATAGCGCCTTTATCCAAAGCACTGTACAATTCATGCTTCTCATTCACTCATTCATACACCCACTCACACACCAACAGTGATCGGCTTGATTCGAAACAGCAACCCTCCGACTGCTAGACGGCTGCTCTTACCGCCTGAGCTACTGTGGCCCCTACCAACATACACATTGCCCCCTATTCAGCTGAGCCACTGTTAGTTCTTTGTGAATCCCTGTTCAACAATGTAGTAGACTCACTGCTGTAGGTGATGTTGAAACCACGGCCAGACATGGAATGGTCAGCCTGGAACTCCAGGCGCAGTATGTTGGTGTTGCTTGTGAGGTGGGAGGGCACTTCTGCCCCAGAGAAGCGTCCTAAGATGGATGAGTCCATCAGCTCCCCGTCTTTCACAGTCAAGAAATCATAAGGAGCCTCCAGGTCAAAGTCATTGAAGGCCAGGTGAATCCGACTCCTGGGCTCAGAGATGATCAGCCAAACGCAGTTCAAGTTATTCCCGTATCCCTCAGGGTAGTCCGGTGACAGAACTGTCCCCATCGGAGCGGTGAAATTTGATAAACATGGAACTGTGCAGATAAGAAGGATGACACACAGAGAGGTACATGAGTTTACTCTGTAGTTATACATGTTTATCAAAATATTAATAATCACCTTATCTTCAATGATAAATTGATAAATAAATGAGTGATGCAATGTTCATAGGGTATAGTTACACTGTATAAACTAATAAGTTTAGCCATCTTACAAAAAAATTGACACAAGCAATTACCAAGACAGCCAAGAAATAATTAACTAAACTAAACCAAGGTGCAAGAGCCCACACAAATAAATACTATAAATTCTATTTATTGCACTTTACTGTATTTTTACTGAAAATGTAACCATGAATCATTTTACATAGTAAGTATAAACTTCAACTAGGCCCGAGGTATACCTCAGCAGCATAAGGTCATTATGAACACAACAATACACAAATTACCTCTAAAATTCATACATCTTCTCAAGTTTTAGGGGAAACTGACTAGAGACCAATCACAGTACATCTAACTTAGAAAGTGGTGGGGATCAGCCAATTATCCCCAAAATAGCTAGGTAGAAGGAGAATCGGGCATGCTGTTCAGGTGTGCCGTTCAAGTTTTGTGCATTTTTACACTGGAACGCTGCCGGATTGTGCTATTTTGGCGGCCTAATGAATGTGCCACACAAATGACTCATTTTCAATACAATGTGATGGAGTACAGAGCCAAAACAACAGAAACTGTCCAAAACAGAAACTGATTGCACTATATATTTTGCATCAACTCTTTTGAAGATTATACGTGTTAAAGAGTGTATTATAATTATAACACTGAAGAATGATTCATTTGTCATTTATTAAACCATTCATGAGCATAAATGTCTCATAAAAAGCCATGGAATTACAAGCCTAATTAGTTAGTATACTTTATGCGGCATTCTATACTTACAGATGCAAATGGGAATGTTAGCAGACCACTGGTTGTTATTTTGGCAGGATATTGTCTTCTCTCCGATGAGCTCAAAGCCAAACTGGCATTCAAAGCGCAGCACATCCCCGTTGGAGAAGCCATTTCCTTCCCGAATTCCATACAGGGGCGTACCAGGATCTCCACAACTCTCTTTGTCAATCTCTGTAGAGATAATGAGGTGCTTGTTTGCATATGTGATTAAATGCATTCATTGGATGCAGGTCTCAAAATGTTCACATCTCATGTTAATCAGAATCAGAGCTACAAAATGCCTGCATCATTTGATGTTATATAGCAAATATCTTTCAGGAGGTATGATGTTACTGCAAAACACAGTTTTCAAAAAACTGCGATAATCGTGATAATGTTTAAATCCTTCGTGCTCACTCCCAATTTGGCAACCCAAGCCCATTTTTGCAGTGTTCTACTTTGAGGCTTTATAACACCAGATAAGAGCATCACATAAATGTGAAAAATTGCTTAAATTAAGCAAGATACTTGTAACATTTACAATACTAACTTAATTTAGTGTATTTATACCTAAACTATGAACAAAGTGTATACAAGATAATGTACAGTGGGCTATAGAATTATTGGTACCATTAATGCAAATGAAGAAAAAATGCTAATAATCTGTGTTAAAACATATGGGAAGATGAAATACTTTTATTTCAATACATTTACTCTCATATTTCAATGTTTTTCATTTAGTAATCTCATTTTTCTGAAAACCACAGGTACCAAAATTGTAAATAAAATCACACAAAGTGAAATTGGCAATACAATTTTACTTAATTTAGTTCTCAGTCTAACATTCCATCACTCCCTGTTTCACTAGACAATGAAAATGAGTTAATAAGCATGCAAATCCCTTTGTCATCCATGAGCAGAGGAAAAGCCAAAGAACTGTCAATTCAGAAGAAACAGATGGCAATTGACCATCACAAATCTGGTAATGGGTACAAAAAAAAGACATAAATGGTTAAATGGATTGGATTGGATTATGACTGAAAGTGTGCTATGGTCATATGTAACCAAACTCAACGTTATACACGCCATCAACAAAAGAGGAATTCATACAAGGAAGCACCTCATACATACGGTTACATATGGAAGTAGGTCATTGATGTCTGAGTTGGGAGTGGGGGGCGGGGGCGGGCAGCAGTCTGTAAAAGTGCAGGGGACCCATCCCCCAATGAATTATGAGCCTACAAGTGTGAGAGTTTGAGAGGTGCTAAACAACATCCACCCTCCCCTCCTCAGGCTCCAAGCAGGCGAGGGGACAGCAGCAAAATCACTGATTACCAGAAAAAGATGGCCCATAGAGGTCCATTATATCAAGGTGTTACAACCGGTCAAGGATAGAGAAGTGGATCGTAGAAGTGGGAGAGGGAACGAACACTTCCGGTCCTACCTGCACAATCTATACTAAATAAACTTTGGCTAATCATCAAAGGTTCAACAGCCATGAAGCAGTGTGTAGCCTATCCCCAGTGGAGATCAGATCTCTACCCAGGATCAGAAAAATAGTATAAACAAAATAACAAATAGTGTCCTGATGGAAGGATGAAATCCAGCTGGGAACACTCTAAATAACCAGAGTCACTATACAGCTAGCAGAGGGGCGAAGCAAAAGTCAAAGGTGGACAGGGTTCAGCATGAGTGGGCAAACAAATCTAAAAATACCTAGGCCAGAATCAGAGTCATGAAGGACAAGGCAATGGTCAAAATGTAATCGGAAAACAAATCAAAAGGGCTAGGCAAGAGTCAGAATCAAACAAAAATATGGTCACACACAAGTCAAGGAAGTAATCAATAATCCACAAGTCACACGCAAAGGCTTGCAGAGCTAGTCTGCCAAGATCAATGCAATGCAAATGGCGGCCTTTTCAAAGAGGGGAACCGGAAGCAAAAATTTTCGTCGAGGGAAAACTGGAAGTAAATCAAAGATAGCATGAGGCGAAGATGCACAGGTGTAAACAAAAGTCAGAGGTCGTAACAATGGTGAACTACATCTAAAAAACTTCTACAGAATGTGTCACATCTCAACGAAAATATGGCTAGATATGGATAGATAATACACTGGGGAAGTGGAATTTTATTATCATATAGTTATAATACAGTTGGTAGACCATTGCACTTACAAAGCAAAGGCAGTGGGTTCAAGCATGAGACTACATATACTGAAAAATATATGCATTCAAACTGTTTGTTTCGGCCTTTTCCTTGGCCTTTTTCTCTGACTGTTTTGTTTTTATTTCTCAGCCTCATAATTGCTTTTTTGGCTTTCATTCGAAAAATCTGGTCCTCATGTTGAGGAATGCCAATAACAGACTCCAAAGGCAACTAAAAGCCTAGAATCAATACTAGATGCTGAAAGCTTTCTTATACCTGCACTAAGGAAGTGATTGAATATACCTGACTAATCAGAAAACAGCTGAGAAGCCAACTGTCCAATTACTTTTGGTCCCCTAAGGGACTATGTATAAAAAGGAATGTAATTCCTACATTGATCACCCGATATGGATGTAAATACCTGCAAATGAAATGTGTCAGTCTGCAGTTTAACATCAAATTCATTGTTTCATTTCAAAATCAAATTTGCTAGAGTACAGAGCCAAAAGAACAGAAATTATACCACCGTCCAAATGCTCACAGACTGCACTGTATATAATATATTGCACAGGTCCAAATTATCTTGTATCTGCTGACTTTAAATAATAGTAAAATAATTATTATTAATATGCCTCCATCTTAATACCATGCAAATAATTGGTTATAAATGAGAATAAAGTCTTGTTCTGCACAAAATAAATATAACATGTATTATTTCCCTTTAGGATACAGACTAAGGCCATTTCAAATGCAATCATGATCATCTTGGGAATGTTATCTTTAACTGAAATAGTCTTAATTCTTGACAGTGCAAATGTGGTTTTCACTACAAAAGAGTACACAGAGTACATATTTGGTCTTTGAGATAACGTTAAAATCTTAAGCAATCAAGTACATGTTGTTTGAAGTACAGTGGCTATCACGAGGGAGCAGTGGAGGTTCTGGGTTTGATAGTACCTTCGCCTTACTGGATCCAACAAGTCATCACAAAAGTCAGTCAGTGTGACTGGCTGCTGTTACTGTCTGTGTGCTGTCTGCTGTATGGCTCTGTTTCAGTTGCTGTTCTCACAATTCTCATGTTCAGTTCAAACTATAGAATGATTCAAACTGGGAGAAGCAAGCCTGATCGATAAGTTAGCTTTGTGTCTTCCCAAGTCATTGGACAATTTGTCATCAAAATGTCAAATTTTGAGGTCTCATTCAAATTTTATAAAATCTACAGCCATGAAAGTATAAAACACATGCAAACGACTGACAGAATGAGAGGTCCTATGTTGGGATCCACTGGATTTAAAGTTCTTTCGGTCTGTTTAGACATATTGCACACATTTAAGGTTCAAAGGTCTTCATAGTGCAATGAGTTATGTTCATGAGAAATGTGAGAAAAATAATTCTATACAGAGACATTGCTTTTGTTAGGTTACCATATGTTGCTTAAATTCAGACCAAATGTGCTCATTGCTTGCTGAGGTAGTGAGCATTCCAATCTTCATACAAAATATTAGCCTCAGCATCTCAGCAGACTATTACACATATAACATAAGATAATTACCTTAAAGGGAGGCCTAAGTTGCTTTACTTTAATTTGTTTTTCTGTGAAGAATGCATCATAGTATATCACCTAACTGCAAACAATTCTGGTATGAAAAGGTATTGTAAAATATCAATATAATGTAGTCAATATAGTATGTGTTTTATTTATGGTTTAATATATCAAATTGTTATATCCCAGTATCCTGTTGGGTTTTCCAACATCCTCTTGGCTTGTAGACATCCTCTATTTGGCCATAAGTACTAATGACCAAGCAAATTACGTGTCTAATGAAAGAAAGCAAACATTGTAAAGCACAAAGACATTGTTACTTTGTTACTTTGACTCCTGATGAATGTTTTGTGTAAACATATGGACAGCTTAATGATGGGCCAGAACAGTGGGGGCAATAACCTGATCTTTACCTTTGAAGTTGATCTTGAATCCAATCGATCCTACACTTTCATCCGATTGCAGGTGGAGCCACATCTGATGGGTCATGCTTACGATTAGGTCGGGGACAAAACTACCTGTCAACCTGCAGACATAGGCAGGACACATGAAAACTGGTGACAAATAACCTCAATGTTCTGCATATGCCTACTGGACCAGGTATTATTGGTTTGTTTACTTACTGTTCACTTGGCCAAAGTAACAATTATCTTTACTCAGACTAATTTGCATTTCAAAATTATATACAACAGTTGTTGTGACTGACAGTACATACATGTTGAAAGACTTACACCTGCAGTATCGTTCTGGCATCACCAACTTCCCCTCCATCTCCAATGGTTAAAGTGTCATATCCAATCTCCAGGTCAAACTCTTCAAAGTTAATCTGAATTACCTATTGAAAGGAATGAGGTAGAATGATTAACAATAGGTAATATATTAGATCATAAAGGGCTTTCACATTTTAATCTTTTCTCTCAATTGGATGGTACTGGTTCGGCAGTTGCCAGACCCAGCCTGCCATGGTTCAGGTTCATGGGTTTATTTTGTTCCAACCGGATTTCAGGGTGGAAGTAACACATGGCACAAGCTTTCTGACCCTTGGATTTTCCACCTCTGGTGATAATGTAACTCGGCCTATACGATTACATTGCCACGTATTGCATTGTCTTAACAGCAGTGGAAAACGTTTTATTGTAGCCCAGCTATTCAATTTAATGACTATGGTGCTTGTGACAGTGACAGGCTTGAAATGAGGCCTGGCAATATTGCCCTTAAAGTGCTAAGTCGAATGTTTAACCACTTAGGCAATTATTGGACCCTTTACCAGACTTGATGGCCAATCTGTCTCTTCTGAATTGACAGTCTTTTTCCATGTTGATAGGATTTTGCATGCTTGTCACCTCGTTTTTATACTCTAGTTGAGACAGCAACTGATGGAATGACACATTATAGTTATTTTAGATGGATGCAAACTAAATCAAGTAAAATAATATCCAATTTAACCATTCGATTTTATTGACAATAATTGTTAGGGGTGCCAATCATTTTGACACCAATGGATTTCAACTCATTCTGTCGGTAATTTCAAGACATGCATGCTTTTTATAATTGCATGGCTGTAGAACTTACAAATTTGAAAGATACTTATAAATCAGGCTAGTCTCCAGGTTTGAATCATTCCGAATTCTAAACAAACATGAGAACAACAGGAGCCTGCTATGTCACAGTAGCAGCCTGGCTCACTTGACTTCGCTGACATTTATTCGAGGTTAACAAACATCTTTGTCCTAGCTAGCTAAATCGCCAACTAGTTTACAATAGCTACATGGAAAATGGCCGCATTATTGCCATCTAGTTAATTGGCTTGGCATTTAAATGTAGTTTGTGACTGCAGACTACAAATCTATTCTGAACCACTTCACCTATTTGCCTCACAGAACAGCAGAGAACATTCTAGTAGTGTCGCCATGCAGCTGCTGCCTCTATGTGGGGGAAACACTGGCATAAACATAATTTTTTATTTCTAAAGTATTGCTGTTTTGTTTTGCTGAAGGTAAATGAACTGCGGCATATTAAAGGCACATTGGCTGCTTTTATCGTGTAGCTTCTTCCAGGCTTAACCCAGCACAGTTATTCAGCTTCATGAAAGTGATCTTCATCAGAACAGAAATATAATTATTGTTTTTATCGATGGATGAGTTTTAAAGAAGACAAGAACATACAAACTGATAAGTGGACAGTAGCCCTTTACCTTTTAGTAGCGCTTACTATACTTACGTTAGCGCATAGCTAGCTATCTTCAAGCCGTACCACAATTTTCTATCTTATAGAAGCAGATCTATTAGCCTACCTCTTGAGCTTAGATAAATAGCGTTTTATCTGCAAATTGTTGATGGTCGGGTGCATATGCAAAATTGCAAACCCAAAACTTTTGTGGAGAACTAAATTTAATTTGGCCTTTCTATATTGTTAATGCAGCAAGTCAAAAAGGTCTGTCACAATAATGGCATGGACCACATAATTTGCATTCATTTACATAGACTAGGCTCTTCCACCAACAAAGAAGAACGTGAAGGACCGACAGCAAAAGCGACCGGACATGCAGTGCAGATATTCACTGCACTCAACAGGTGTTTTATCTGCACCATTTAAAATCTGCCTCATAAGATTAGTAGGCAGTCCCCTTCACTGATTCTCTGAGCTATAGCCTTCGTAAAGAAGACATCAATTTCAGGCAGACTGCAACCACACCAGTCAGGCCGCATTTTGCACTGTAAGCTTCATGTGTGTAAATCTGGCCCCAAGTTTTTTCAGGATTCTAAAGTTGAGAACTGCGCCATTCTACGCCCTCAGCAGCGTCGAGACACATATGTCAATGTATGTATGTGAATGTATGTATTTTGGGATAGAATCGTGGGAATGAGTGATACCAGACTGAAGAGTAAGCACTCAGGATGAGCATGATCCTATGGGTTTTTTTACAAGAACATATTGTCCCTGTCCTAGCTAATAAAATGCATCAATCAACATGCTTTCATCATGTGACAGAATATGAATAATTATGAATATTCTGAAGGTGCCTTGTCTCTCAATCCCCTGTTCCCAATGTTGAATTGTGTGACTCAGTTATAATCTGTCAAAGATTTTTTTATTTACCCAGCACCAAACTTGATTTTTTTACAAGTAACATGCCAAGAAAAGGCATTATGAAAACAACACATTTCTCCAGGTGGAATGGCCCAATCCCAGACCTCTTTAAGCTCTCGAAAACCAGCCAAAAACAGAAGAGAATAATGAAGGCACCATCCATCACTGCACGGGAATTTTATCAGAGCAATTCTAACCATGAACTAAACTGATATATTCCTCATCCCTGAAATTGCTTTACGTAATCTAATTTCATACACTACAAATATTGTTGTAATGAACTCAAATATATTAAGGAGCACGCGGTTGGGATATTCATACTGTATTGTTCTGTCAGAGAGCCATTGCTTTCAGAGAGCATCAGTAAAATTGCAGCACTGTGATGGGTAGAAAACATTTTAATAGACATCTGTGTGGACAGCTGCAGAGAAAACCAATTTAAAACCATATCTGATGCAAGAATTCATTTGACCTCCTAATTTGTTGTTGCAGCATGATTTTACAAATTTTACTTTGAAAATGAAGTTGAAGTTATGCACTGTTCACCCAATTTGAGGTTTATGGCATAGGCTAGTGTCTTTTGTCTTCTCAACACAAATATCTCCAAATAATTCAGTGACATTTTGTAAAAAAATAAATTCAATGATATGATTTAAATGAAAAGAAACATTGCATTCTGATGCATTCTGATGCATTCCCTTTCGCATGACTAGATTTTTATTGGAGTGCTAAAAATGCTAGTCCTTAAAACAAACTGTTGATGCTTGAATGAAAATCTTGAAATCACAGCTTCGAAACAGATGCATACTCAAATCAATTCTTTGCGTCAACATACACGGTTACAAGTTATTTTCTTCCAGTCACTGCGCCAGTCTGTCCTTCCTTTATAAAATGAATGTAGTCCAGCAGAAAGGCGGGGAAAAAATGTAGAGATCAGCAAAATCCATCCAATTGCAGTAGCAGGGCCTGCCATGTATTTATGACCATGTTAGTGGCCACCGGCTTTGTTCCTAACAGCCTTTCTCTGTATACACAATGCAGGGATGTACAGAGGGCTGGGGAGCAGTACATTTGACCAAATTCTACCTACTCTCTCTTCTCCCTCTAATCCTGATTGATGAGAAACACTCCGCTCCCCTATAATTGCCAAATATCCACTGCCAATTGTCACACTTTGCTGGTTCTGCCCATGTGCAAAAAGAAGGCATTGCGCACACGTTCATCATGTCTTGGGATTTATTTTCTATAGAGCAGATTGAACAACATTTTTTGAGAAATTGTTTTGCAAGCAACATTTCTCTTCAGGGTAGCTTGGCTGTAGCTGAAATACTTTCATTGTACAGTCTTACTTTCAATTATCTGACCATAAGGCACATGAGCGTGAATGAGTCAGATGGCTGAGTTGTGATATATTCCTGACTCAGTGAAAACTAATGACCTGACATTACTTGAATGCAGGGTTAGACTAATATCCCCCAGACCCCCCTTGTCATGTAGTGGCCAGACAAGGTGGTTTGAATATCTCAGAAACCGCTGATCTCCTGGGATTTTCGTGCACAACAGTCTCTAGAGTTTGCAGAGAATGGTGCGGAACACTAAAAACATCCAGTGAGCAACAGGTCTGTGGACAGAAACACGTTGTTAATGAGAGAGGTCAAAGGAGAAGGGCCAGACTGGTCGAAGCTGACAGGAAGGTATACATATATAAAGATATATATATATAGAACTGCAAAAGTTTTAGACTATGTACAATAAGAATGCTGTCAAAAATAGAGATGTTCATAGTTTATTTTTATCAATTAACAAAATGCATGAAGAGAAGAAGTGAAAGAACAGAAGAAAAATCAAAATCAAATTAATATTTGGTGTGACCACCCTTTGCCTTCAAAACAGTATCAATTATTCTATGTATACTTGCACACCATTTTTGAAGGAACTCTGCAGGTAGGTCGTTCCAAACATGTTGCAGATCTAGCCACAGTTCTTCTGTGGATTTAGGCCGCCTCAAATGCTTCTGTCTCTTCCCAGACAGACTTGATGGGATCAGGGCTCTGTGGGGGCCATACCATCACTTTCAGGACTCCTTGTTCTTCTTTACACTGAAGATAGTTATTAATGACATTGGCTGTATGTTTGGGGTCGTTGTCCTGCTGCAGAATGAATTTGAGGCCAATCAGATGCCTCCCTGATGGTATTGCATGATGGATCTGCCTGTACTTCTCAGCATTGAGGAAACCATTATTTCTGACAAAATCCTCAAATCCATTAGCAAAAATGCAGCCCTAAACTTGCAAGGAACCTCCACCATGCTTCACTGTTGCCTGCAGACACTCATTCCTTGTACCGCTCTCCAGCCCTTCGGTGAACAAACTGCCTTCTGCTACAGCCAAATATTTCACATTTTGACTCATCAGTCCAGAGAACCTGCTGCCATTTCTCTGCAACCCAGTTTCTGTGTTTTCGTGCATAGTTGAATCGCTTGGCCTTGTCGCCACGTCGGAGGTATGGCTTCTTGGCGGCAATTCTTCCATGAAGACCACTTCTGACCTGATTCCTCCGCACAGTAGATGGGTGTACCGGGGTCCCACTGGTTTCTGCCAACTGACTTTTTGCAAGTGTACCAAGAAGAATTGATGCTGCTTTGAAGGCAAAGGGTGGTCACACCAAATATTGATTTGATTTAGATTTTTCTTCTGTTCACTCACTTTACATTTTGTTAATTGCTAAAAAATGAACTATCAACATTTCTATTTTTGAAAGAATTCTTCCTAACTTCACAGCATTTTTTCACACCTGCCTAAACTTTTGCACAGTACTGTATATAAAGGTTCACAGGTGTCTGCTACTGTAAGAAATGACAGTAGGTGACATTTCTGAGCAGTTTTTCACTGCACGAGCAACCTGGGTTCTCTCTTCAGTCGTCTAGAGTTTTCAGTCCCTGCACTTCATGAAAGAGAGTGTGAAGTCAGAACTCATTCGAGGGAGTCTAACTGAGAGCAGTGAAGGAACTGGTGAATGAATCTGTGAACAAATCCTCTTAGGGAACTGAGCCAAAGCATTTGTGTCCCTGAAAGGAACCGTAACACCTACAGCTATTGTCATTTGTCCGTGTCTTTGTTCATAATTGTTTGAGCACCAATTAAATTACATGGACTAAGAAAATACTGTTTTATATGAATATATCATATGTTTACTTATTTATTTACCTCTGAATTCTGGTAATACCGGATCTATATTGTCCATATTGCATGGTGACAACAGCTGCGGCTATTCCCTCAAGATCTGCATCTTTACACTGGCCCCTCTTCCTGAGATCACGCCCAGAATAATCATCCCACCTGCGCCAACATCTCTCCGGGCGTATCCACATCAAATCTAGGGCTAGCAGTTAATGAGGACCTAATTCTAGTAAAAATACATTACCAACTTAAAAATAAAAAGCACATCTTCGGAAAGATCGGCAGTCAATATACAACTTGAAGCTGATACTAATTAATAAGTCAGTGTAGATCATTAAGCTGAACAGACAGCAGAGGGCTTTGATTAGCGGAGGAACTGACTCGCTGCACTCTACCTTGACAGCGACCCTGAGAGGGAAACCGTACAGAATGCCACTGGAATACAAATGAAAGGCTGTACCCAGCTCCATATGCAGGATAAATGCATAGCCACACCAATCGCAGGAGGGAAATTAATGATGAGATGGCAAGTTGATGTCAGACCTAAGCCTCTCTGTGGACTAAATAGCCAGATAATGCATGCCCATAGGAAACAACACATTTGCATTTTAAATATATCAACGAAAGTGGACATTTTGGGGAAGAAAAAGCCACGGGATTCATAAGCAGGGCTTATGAGAAATCCAACTACTTTCGGGAGAAAATATAAAACAAAAAAACTTGAGGCATTAAGATTGCTTAATGAATTAGAGAAACATTATCAGTAATATAAAAAAAGCTTCAAACAAACATATTGGAATCAGTCCAAAAACGAAGGTTATGGGCAATATGCAGACGCAACATTATATACATGCCACAGAGGCGACACATGCTGATGCTACAATTTTATATTCCGAATTAGCCTAAACATAATCATCTTAACCTCCTGATGAACCTGGCATGCTTGTATACAACCTTCTGAAATTGTGAATAGTTTCTGAAATTACTTCCCATAAGATTTCCACAGAGAATGAATGGCACACATTTCAGATTGCAATTTACTGTGAGAAGGTAAATGACAGAGGCATGAGCTTTTAGTCAGGAAATTCAGGCATTAGATCAGGCCATTCATTGTACTTCCAATCAACCACTTGGCAGCACTTAAATTACAAATCTTACACCTTCAAAAGGAAATAGCTCCCACAACTTCATTCTGATTCCCACAAAACCTACACATAATCACTGTAATTAACTCCACAAAATTGCAAATTCAAGCAATAAAATCCATCTGGATGGATTTTCTTCCATTTTGAATTTTTGGAAACGCAGTTTTTCCCCTTTGGCTCTTTTATTCATGGACCAATCTGCAACAAATTCCCTGCATAGCGTTACGTCCCAGTGCTTTTCTATTTGTGTATTGTGGTACATTGTGTGCTGCCGCGCTTGCTTCTGTCTCCCCTGTAGGTGGAGAAGATAACATCACAGTCCTGTTCAGGAGGTCTACATTGGAGGATGCACTCCGGACGCACACAGCTGCATCTTGACTCTCCCTGGAAACGCATGTTGCCAAGGACGCCATGCAGGAATGCCAGGCCAATTCTTTGACTGATGCCTGTTTTGTGGATGTGGGGAGCGTCACGGTGCACCATTTTTAAAAAGATGCAGAACTATGATTGCCTTTTTATGTCAGTCTACCACCGACTGCTAACCAGGGACTACACACCACCTGTCTGTTTTCAATAGCTTGCTTGTTAACTGTAGCCTACGTGTTACTTAGCTATATGAATCTATTTAGGATAAGAGTGCAAGTTGCAAAAGATCACCCCAATTCCAAAAATCTAAAAGAGATTGGAGGACGGACTTTTTAACTCTATTTCCATCTCTGGCATGGGTTTCCATCTCCCACTCATTACCTTTTGAGACCTTGCAACCTGCTCTAAGCTTGTATACATATACTTAGGCTTTAGCTAACAACTTTAGCCTCACTTATATCCTTGCTTTGCTGTTAAACGTCTGCTTGCTTTTTAACACATCACTCTTGACTTGACTGGGTCTTATTTCAAGTTGTGGCTATAGTTGAAGTGGTTTTATGTTATGGTGACGAGCATACACCTGAGTATTGTAACGCAGGTAGATTTTGGGTTATAACAATAACTTTATAGGATCAAGAAACACATCCTGTATAATATATAAACTGGCCTAATTGGATAAACAGCATGGCTGCCATTGGGAAATGAAAATGGCATGACCTACAATAATATTGGTCATAACTCTGTGAGAGTTTCTACTATCATCACAAATCATCATATTGATCACAAAGTGACATCAACTGTGACAAAAATAGACAGGTTCTGAAATAGATGACCAAATACCTTATTGGGATTGCTGGCAGTAATTATCCACACACACTGTGAGTTGCTTTCATACTGAATGGGAAAATTTGGTGATGTAAATGTCCCAGCAGGTCCTTGAAGATTGGATCCACAGGTTTTCACTGAAAGAAACAACAAAAATAAAGTTGATAATTTTCGTCTGACATTTAACCAAGGACTAACCAACAGAAAGTCATTCATTTCCAACAAATGATTACAATTGCCACAAGGGGAATTTAAATATGATTGTATCTACATAGGTTTGTTGTCTTTGGTTTATCAGGAATGATTGCCCTTTATTAGTAGTACGCAATGTACTCCCAAATGCAGACCGTGAGTACACTGTGAAATTGCTCAATTGGCAAAATTTTCTTTAAATTTTATTTAAAATCCCAGATTGCATACATACAGAGCAGTCTGTAAGTATTTGGACATCGGTACAATTCCTTTACTTTTGGCTGTAAACAATGAATATGAGGTGAAAGTGCTAACTGTGACCTGTAGCCTACATCATGAACCTTCTGAACTTTGCCCCCTTGTGTTTAAGACGTAAACATCCCAAATTATTGTTGGATGCATATTTCTACAATAATAGAAACTGCAACATAATAAAATCTCAAAACGGTGATGCCAGATTGTTAAAAAGACTCTCTGCTAGCAAGAACAGCAGTTTAAATGCTTATCAGCCTCTAATTTGCAGAACAGGGCAATAGAACTCCAGCTTCCCACTCACTACGCTCACAACCCACACCTCACCACAGACAATGAAAAGCATATTCTAACAATCCTTGATACAATTTCTCGACGTGAAAAAATCATGTTCCAAAATAAGAACAAAAATATACAATTCAGAAGTTGCATGGACAAACATTTTTTCTGAGCTCAATTATGAGTGAAATATAATTGTTTTTGTTCCAGACACACATATGGAACCTAATTTTTCACCTGGTCATGAAGCTATGACTGTTTTCTGACAAACGTTGATGTTTATTTTGTAATCCGTTCAGCCATTATCAAGAACTATATACACTCACTGAGCATTTTATTAGGTATTTATTAGCCTTGCTTTTTTACTTATTGGTCTTCTGCTGCTGTAACCTATCCATTTAGAGGTTTGATGTGTTGTGTATTCAGAGATGCTCTTCTGCATACCACGATTGTAATGTGTGGTTATTTGCGTTACTGACACCTTCCTGTCAGCTTTGACCAATCTGGCCCTTCTCCTCTGATCTCTCTCAATAATAAGGCCTTTTTCTTTCCTGTGGAACTGCTGCTCACTGCATGTTTTTTTGTTTTTGCACCTTTCTCTGGAATCTCTAGACACAGTTGTACATGAAAATACCAGGAGATCAGTAATTTCGGAGATACTCAAACCACCCTGTCTGGCACCAGACTTCAATGCTCCTGATAAGGTGAAAATAAGTAGATAAGTTGAAGCCTGTCCCTTGTTCAAGAAAAAAACCATACCCTGACTTGTAAGTTAGAGAAAATGAAATGGTTTATTTATCCACATTGCAGATACAAACAAACCAATATCCACATTCCACTTACACCATCTAAAAACTGGAGCACAATATTCCCATTCCCATTTGAGCAAACAATTACACAACCTCTTTCTCAAAACAATTTGTATTAGGCTACTTTTGTAAAAAGAAATATTGATACACATTCATTTTTTATTTGTTAGCGTACAGCAGTAAACTATGGTAGTTTGTTATCGTTATCGTGTCTTTGTCGATTAACTTATTCAAAGTTGCTGCCTCCTGCATTTTGACTAGTTTCAAAAACATCGGCTACATACGAGACATTCCTCGCCTAGACTTCTATCTGAAAATCATCAAGATTACATTAAGTGCTTGTGACTACTGTAGAAATTTAAAAGCACAATATAAGAAAAAATGTGGGTCCAACTTACCCTATGTAATTTGTCTTTATAATTTGACATATACAAAAATAGGGGTATGACACTGCCCTCTGCTGGTCGAGAAGCCTCCCATCAATCTTGATTACTCGGTCAGCGACTCGACTCAGCACTTCAACCTGAGACTGTTCAAGGGCAAAGTCAGTCACTCGAGAGAGTAGGGGAGGGCCTATAGCCTCCCCCCCGAATAAGTGTCAGGCATTTCTCCTCCCCTGGATCTCCGTGATCAGTGACTACCTCACCCACGGCTGCGGCAAAAAAGACAATGAACACAGCCCACTTGTCGGGCACCTTCCACCTTCACCCTCGCCATCTCTCAACCCTGGCCAATCATGTTCCCAGAATTAGCGGAAGGGGGGTGCAGGTACTAATCCCAGCAGCCATACAATGCTGTCGTCCCACAATTGAGAATTCAGTCTGTTTAGTTGGATAATAATGAACATCCACATATCAATCGCCTCCGGTGGAACCAGGCATTTGTGCACAAGGGTACAGTAGCAACTACAGTTCAACACTTACAGGTATGAGATATAACTCTGCAGGAGTGGGGGAAGGATGTGTCCTGACACCTCTGGCGCACTCACCTGACCAGAGACCGGGAACTGGGGAGAGTTAATGGTGGGGCCAAAGGTTGCAGGTGGGCCTGCGAAATGGGGGCTTGGGAATGGGGACAGATAAAATGGGGAATTGGGGCTGGAGTGTGGTAAAGACGTGGAACTTGGGCTGGGGCGCAGTTAAAACAGGGAACAGGGGCTGGAGCATGGTAAAGACGGGAAACTTGGGCTGGGGTGGGGTGGGGTAAAGATGTGGAACTTCGGCTGGGCTGGGGTAAAGACATGGAACTGGGGAGCAGGTGGAAGGGGAGAGGCACGGGGAATGTGACGGAGGTTCACGTTGATTCTTCCTCCCTGTGTCCTCTACGAAGGACAGGTGGTTCTCCACTTGCAGGACGGCCGCACTTAGGGAGGTTGGTTGGTGGCACTGGAGCCAGTTGGAGGTCCCTTTTGTGAGCCCCATTATAAACTCAAGTCTCTTATAGTGGCTCTCCAGCTTCAGTCCCACCCATCCCCAGATGGTAGCCCGGAGGGTGGCATAATCGGCCAATGCACTGACCAGTATCCATATTTCGTGCAGCTAAACTCTTCACTGGCCAGTTGCATACCACGGCCGCCCTTTCAACCAGCTCAATGAAGGCCTTCGGGTCATACTCTGGCCCCATCTTCTGTAATTTGATGTGGGTTGGGGTGGGACCAGATGTTTGCTCTTTCAGCAGCTCTGTCAAGACAGCTTGATCCACCGCTATAGCCTGCATGTTGATTTTCCCACAGGCTTCGGAGAGCTTGATGTTGGGTCTCCTGCAGTAGCACCAGCTGCATCACCATCTGCAGCAGCGGAGAAGTTTTTATCTTCAGCAAACTCTTTTGCTTCTGCCGCCTAGCTCCTTGAAGGAATATTGAATGGATTGTAATTTCCTTAAAGCAGTTTTACAAAAAGAGTGGGCTAAAATTCCTCCTTAGTAATTTGAAAGACTAATATCAAATTATAGAGAGGATTTAGTTGCAATTACTGCGGCTAAAGTTGGTGCAGCCAGTTAAGTTTAAGTGTAAATAAACACCAGCACAAATTAACTCCTTAGAAAAGGCTGTCTCTCCATTCCTGGAGGTTCAATAGAACTCAGGGGCGTTTTTCGCTGGGTAGAGACCAAATTAATTTGCTGGCATTCCCTGTGGATACACTATATGAAAGATATATTCACAACAGAGGGAATGTGTTATTGTGTGATTGCTTCAGGCAATAAAATATTGTCAAGACATGTCAAGTTGAAGTTTTATGGCTCTAGGATGTGCAGTTCCCGCATGAGAAATAAGCTATACTTTAGGACAATTCACAAGGTTGTAGATGTATTCGTAAAGAGCGCAGTAAATAACAATTGAATTGACACACTAACAATATTAGCATTTCTGCCATATCAGTTTTATTTAAACTCTGGTGAGGAATAGTACAGTAGCCTATATGCTACACTGCTATAGGCTAATTGTTGTGGACACTGCCACTTATGAGAACACGCACAGGTGTTGTTTAATAAAGCCCATCTTCACTTAGCAAGTTGATAACCACCTTTGTGATACTGGTTAAGCCTGATGAGACCATGATAGTAGTTTGTATAAGATTCTCAATGCATAATGGCTACAAGGAAGGCACGTGCATAATGTTGATGGTTGAGGTCAGAGAAACAAACTAAAAACATATGCCCTCCCATTCACTACTGAAACAGTTCATTACACACAACTCCTTTTGTTATGCTCACATACGTAATATGTACATAGATGTCAATACCATCCAAAAGATAAGGTTTGAATAAAACATCTTGGAAGAGAACATAATCTAAGTGACTGAATTAATTTACCAGAACATTGGTAAGTCTTGCTTGCTACACAAACCCACAAAGACTTGAAATTCTTTAGATGCTAAAATGTTAAAAACAAAATGATGAAAATCTATTGATTTTGAGTGGTACTCATTCTGGGCACATGTCAGGGACCAGGTTCATTGATATCAGACCAAAATGTGGATTCTAATTGCTGAGATAACAATGTCAGTGCATTTTAAGAAAACAATCAGAGGTGCATGCTTAATTAATGAGTATAGCAAGTCTCAGAGGAATAAAGCTTTTCCTGATCCCCAGTATAAAATACCAAGACAATAATTATGCCTGGAGTCATTCTCCTTGCTCAAACTCCACTTCAGTCCATAATTACATATAATTAAACTGTTAGCTTGAAATATTGCAACATTTTCATCTCCATTGTTCACTTAAGAGAAGAAAATGAATGTTTAGAATCATGGCCCCCTAACCAATAAGACAATAGAAGAAGCAAACATAAGATTATGCCTCAGTGTCTCACAAACCAGCATATTTAGGAACATGTATGCGGTTGAATTTTCTATATCGAAAATATTACCATACACAAGTTCAACTGTCCAGTCTCCTGCATCCACTGATATATGTATGTGGCAGTGTAATACAGTTCCCTTCAAAGGTATGATAGAGTGGAATAAGTTATTTTTGGTGTTATTTGCCACGCAGTTTGGGCATTGAGATTTGAGATCTAAAGAGGAATGAGACAGAAGTACAGGCAATCAGTCTTTAGGTCATGGTATTTACATATGATGCGAAGCCTGCAGAGATAGTTCAGGCACACAAATCGTCCACTCACACTAACGGGAGGGGCTATATAAACTGCCAGCCTTCCTTGTTCACGCCATTGCTCATTCTACTGCTGCTCTGCCATGCTGTCGCTTCCTGCTGTGCTGTTGCTGCATTGCTCGAATTGCCCTTCTCTGGAAATCATGCAAAAGCTGCCCTGCTGTCTGGCTCACCCTGCACGCTGCTGCCATGAGCATTTACTATCAGAATTTGCTTGACGTATCCTGCTTATTCCCAAAATCATGCCTCTCAGAAAGTTTTTTTTCTCAAGACTCGGCTGTTTTACAACAGGGAGTGATGAAGCAGAGCCTTGACACCTTTGCATTCACATTAGACCTCGATACATGTTGCTTAACATGTTGATCCGTTAGAAATCAAGCTAAACAAAACTGCTTCGCTAGGTAACGATATATAAAAAGAACTAAATTTGTGATGGTTTCCGATTCCTTTGTAGGTTTATTTACATTACATCTGTGTTTTGTTGTCGAATATATTAGATCTGTTGTTGATATGATTTTAAGACCATTTTTTGCACTGTTTTCTGTTTCTCTAGTCTTTTGTGTTGCTACCCTATAAGGAGAAGGTGAATCGAAAGATATTTATCCCTTTGTGTATATTACAATATCCTCCATATCTGTCCTCTAAAGCCTCTCACCAACTAGGGTAATTTTAATTCTTTGATCTTTTCACTTTGTCCAAGAAACCCATGCTCCCAAGACTGAAACTTATTAAATGTTTCAAGGGGAGATGACGTCAGAGGAGAAAAAAAAAGAAAAAAAGAAAAAACACCCCGGATTTACTCTCATGTTTTGATGTACTCTACAAAGTAATCAATTTTTTTCTGAAAACCATAGGTTTTAAAATTACTGGCACCCCTAACAATTATTGTAAATAATATCAAAGTGAAATTGGCAATGCAATTTTACTTAATGTAGTTAATCTGACTAAATGAACTATTGTATGTCATTCAATTACTTCCTGTTTCACTTAAGCATGACAATGAGGTGGCAAGTATGTAAAATCCCTTTGTCATCCATCAGCATGGGAAAAGCCAAAAAATTGTCAATTCAGAAGAGACAGATGGTACTGACCGTCACAAGTCTGGTAATGGGTACCAAAAAAATACATAAATGGTTAAACATACCGCTTTGCACTGTAAGGGCAATAATTATAAACATTTAAAACATATGTTATCTTAAAATTAGGGTGGTTGAGGTGACTGTTATAGCCTTTACACCAGCTGGACTCCAGGGAATCTGAGAGTGAGGGGCTCACCTTTACACACAGGCCGATGATCACTCCAGGCAGCGAAGACCTCTGCCACCCTTTGACAGGTGATGCTCTTCGTTCCTTGCAGCACATGGTCCTCATCGCAACTGAACTGAGCCACAGCTCCAATGCTGGCATGGAAAGGAGAGACCGAACACTTGAAGGGTTAGCCTCCCCAAAGCAACAGTGCAATATTGATTCCAAAGAAAATTGCTTTTCAAACATGACTAATATGGCTTTTGTATTTACCTCTGCAGTCCACATACCAGGGGGAATTTCAGGTAATTGCATGAATACTTTTTTATGATATTGTTTGTATTATTAACCCTTAGTTAAATAAAAGTGCAAACATAATTCTCACAACTGATCTCATTAACTCATATATCCATTGAGCCTGCCTTGCACACACAAGGGGAACAGGTTTGAGCAATCTCAGGATTCCTGATTTATCTGATGCCTGAATTTTACTTCCCATAAATTATGCAGCATCAAAGTGCTTCAAAACCGAAGTGAATATTACCATGATGTCCAGGATTGTTCCTGGCCTTTCTCTCATCGTGTAATATTATTTTGTAACAAAGCTTCATAAGTGTAAATCAGCATACAGTATATCAGATTTATTGTCCTGTCATTCTATACTGAGAATATATTGTTTCTGATTTGGCTCTGTACTCCACAGTTTTACATTGGTAATCAAACAATTCACAGATGGTTAAATGCAGATTTGATTTTCAGCTGCATATTTTTATACATTTGGTTTCACCATGTAGAAATTACTGCACATTTTATACATAGTTCCCCCATTTCAGGATGCCATATTATTTGGGACAAATGGCTTCACAGGTGCTTCTGATTAGTCAAGTGTGTTCAATTGCTTCCTTATTCCAGGTATAAGAGAGCTTTTGATTGCAAAGACCAGAGTTGTGCCAAAGAAAGACAAGGAAGCCATTATAGGCCAAACTACAGGCTTACCAAAATAAACTTTTTGGAACATTATTAAGAAGACTGTAGAGCTCTTCCTTGGCCCTTTGCGATTACTGAACTCACAATCTTTATTCTTAATGACTGGTCTCACACCCCCACACTTGTCTCCATAGTACACAAAAGAGCTCAGGGCTTTGAAAGCCACTGTCTAACACCTTGAGTGTGCGCTCAACAATGCTGGCATAGAATATTTTTCTGACATAATCAATGAAGGTAAAACCCTTTTTACCAACCACCTGCAACAGTTCCAACAGTTAAATCACACAGATGTAGGACGGCTACGCAATTGCACAGCCGGCCAATGCCAATATAAATGCCCATTATCTGCGTCTATCTGTGTTTCATTGCATGAAATTTTAATTGTATAAAATATTTTGTTATTAACCGTTTCAAACTTTTATTCCGGAGTCTGTGTGATTGAACTATGTAATGCTTTCCTGTTTAAGACAAAATAGACATTTAGCGATACATTTCCACCATCAGCCCATCTGATACTCCCATTGAATCTGATGCAAATCCTGATGACACCTTCATAAGCTACACACTATTGTCCCTGCCTACATCACTGAAATCATCCAAAAACCCTGCTATTACCTCTCTACTCAAAGCATGATTTCCCAAAATGTCTGCCCCCATCTCTCATTTTGTTAGCATGCCATTCACTTTCTCACTTTCTCTCTCTGCCCAGCACTGAAACCGCACTTCTTAGAGTCACTAGGCCACATCACACATGACCTTCTCATGCATGCAGAAGCTGGAGATATCTCGATTTAAATATTAAATCTTGCTTTGAAACTTGCTGCATTCGAAACTATTGACCACACAATTTTATTGAATAGGCTGGGTCGGTATCACTGGTGGGTATCAATACAGAGATTTTGGTTATAGGCCCTGACATCCTCACCAGTGAAATCTATAAACATATGGGTCTGGCAGCAAATATAAAACCTATGAAAAACCAGGGTGTTATACTTGATCCCAATTTTAAGTTTGATCAATATGTCAAAAACGCAGTGAAGGCCTGTTTTTTCCAAATTTTGCAAAAATATCCATGCTTTCAATTCTTCACGACTTGATTATTGCAATTTGCTTTTTAGCTGCCTGAATGCTTCTGCTGTGTCTCAACTCCAATTGGTCCAAAATGCTGCGGTTACGCTTCTGTCTGTTTCACCAATTTTAGCATCCTTGCACTGGCTGCCAGTGCGTTTTAGAATTGATTTTAAAATTCTGCTGATAACTTTTAAAGCACTGCACGGATGGGCCCCGGGTTATATTACTGAATTAATCACACCGTACATCCCAACTAGGGCACTTAGATCCGCTGACAAAAACCCCTTAGTAGTGCCCTGCACCAGACTCGTGACCAAGGGTGATGGTGCTTTTGTTGTCTGTGCACCCACCCTCTGGGATAACCTCCCCTCACACATTAGATCTGTTTGGCGTTTCAACATCCCCATTTTTTTTGACGTGCATTCCTTTAATACAGTATCATTTTCCCTTGTTTGTTTTATATGTTTTCATTTGGTTTTATTGCTGTTTTTATTATTATTATTATTGTTGGTGGTATTATTATTATTGTCGTTTTTTTTTAGTTTGTCTTTATATTATAAAAAACGTGTGTTTTCTCATTGTAACATTCCCCTTCAGTCTTTTTTGGGGGGGAGGTAAAGGGCATCTAGCCATGCACCCATACGTCTGGCAGGCTAGCTCCCCGCCACTGACCATAGGCACTGGTCTACAGAGATGTGAAAAAATGTTTAATATGTTCAGATGAGTCATCCTTCACCATATTCACAATACGTGGGCGAGAGCATGTGTGGCGTACACCAAGGGAACTCTGGTCTGAATGCTTGACCCCTTCAGTGATGGGGTCCGGTGTTCTCTGTTATGCTGTGGGGTGCAATTTCCGGGCACGGTTTGAGTCCACTTGTCGCTTAAAGGAAAGGGTCAATACATAGTTATTCTGAGTGATAACCTTTGTCCAGTGATGAAAAATGTCTATCCTGATGGGAGTGCTCTCTTCCACAGTGCAGGGGACACTGAATGATTTGATGAGTACGAAAAGTACGTGAATCACATGCTCTGGCCTTCAGTCACCAGATGCCAACCTAGTTGAACACTATGGGAGATTTTGGACCAACGTGTTAGACAGCTCCTCTCCACCACCGTCATAAAAACACCAAAAGAGGGAATATATTTTGGAAGAATGGTGTTCCATTCCTCCAGTTCCAGATATTACTAGAATCTATGCCAAGAGTCATTGAAGCTGTTCTGGCAGCTTGCGGTGGCCCAACACCCCAACATTTTGGGTCTACTTTCGGAATTGGTGAAACACAGCGGTAACCTTAAAGCCACGCCTACATGCTAAATCATTGGTTTACTGCAGGCAAACTGCTGTGGGGGAGATGTCATTTAAGTGTTTTCAGGAAGCTTTTTGACTACCCAAAATGGTGGACTTCTTTGACCCTAGAGGGAAAACAAGCCCATGTGACCAATTAGTGCCATATCGGCAGGGATGACACACAAAATATGGTGAATTCCTGTCAATCCTTGTCCATTTTACAGCCAATATTCAACTGCCAATGAATAAGCAGAATAAAATAAATAAAACCCAGCACAATTACAAAAAATAAGTGAAAACACAATCAGAAACTCGGAAAAAAACATGCATGACCTTGGATAAATGAACTTTAAGGGAGGGAGCGGCCAGCAGTGGGCACTCAACAGCCTGTAGCGCTTTACCTGAAGTCTGAGCCTATGCGTTTCCCATTTTCTGGTTCTCCTGGGTCTGGGCAAGAGTTAGAGGCCTGCTTAATCCCACCTTCATTTACTGCAAAAAAGAAAAGAACACATGGAAATATGTATGTAATCACAGCCAGCTACAACAGCAGAAGCAAGGGTCTCAGGCCAACTTAATGCCATTACCTCCATAATATTAGAAGTTTTTTGCTCAACGGATTTTATTGATTGAATAAAACCACTGACATGAAATTACTCAGTTAATATGTTTTATGCATGATTAAGACAGCTGGACACTGTCCCAATCACAAGGAAGCTGCAGGCATGTCAAATGCTTCCATTTACGGCTGCGCTACTCAACTCCATGTCCTGCGGGTCACAGTGTCTGTAGGTATTTGCTCCTACCGTGTGCTACACCACCTGATTGCACTACTTATTTTACCTGCTTGGTTCAGACGATAAGATAATTTGTGAAATCAGGTGTTGCAGCTTACAGTTGAAGCAAATGCCTGCAGACACTGCGGCCAGCAGGACGGGGAGTTGAGTAGCGCTGATTTACGATGACATATTTCGGCTAAAATGTATGACAATATCCAATGTATCATTCGCTAGGTAGGACGGGAAGGACAGTGTATATGTCTGTGACTTTCCACAGGCTAGCAAACCATTTCATCTCTGTACTACCCCACAGCAAACTGCAATGCAACTGATAAGAAAAAAATCATCATTATATAACATTCCATTTCTTTCTTTGCTGTCTGTCTAATTCAGCTGTCACTGTGATTTTGTTTGTGTAAACACTCTATGCTGTAATTCTACCAAGGCAGGTCCCAAATAGACTGAAGATGCCTTTTCAGGACAGAGTGCTACCTCAGAACAATACAGACAGCTGGCTTGCTTGGGAACACAGCCTAGATATCTAAACAGGACTGAAACAGACATACAAATAGGTGGTACAGTGCAGTCCGTAAGTACTCGGACAGTAATAAATGTTTTGTCGTTTTGGCTCTGTGCTCCAGCACATTGGATTTCAAATAAAACAATGAATATGAGGTTAGAGTGCAGACTGTCAACGATAATTTGAGGGTATTTACTGCAATGTTGGGTGATCCGTGTTGGAATTAACCACTTCCTTAGTGCAGGTAGGTGCCAATGACAGTCAAATAAGCCATTAAGAGACTGAGAAATAATAAGAACAAAACAGTCAGAGACATAGGCCAGATAATAGGCTTACCCAAACAAAGTGTAGAAAGACCTCTACAGTCGATGATCAAATTTCTCACCATTATGAAGAAAAAAAACCAAATGTTACATGGATGTGTCTGACTATGCAGAAGACACCACAAGCATATCTACAGAGGCTACACTGCAAGATGCAAACCTGCAAAAACAGGATAGAAGAAGCATCTAAAGAGCCAGCAGAGTTCTGGAAAAGGAATAGATGAGACCAGGATTGACTTGTATCAGAGTGATGGCAAGAGCAAAGCGGAGAGGCTAAAAGGAACAGCGCAAGAACCCCCCTCATCAGTGAAACATGGTGGGGGTGCTGGCTCACTTGCCTTCATTGATAATATAACTGCTGATAGCAGCAGCAGAATGAATTCTGAAGTGTACAGAAGCATCTTATCTGCTTAAGTTCAATTAAATGATACCAACCTCATTGGACAGTGCTGTATCCCATAGCAAGGCAATGTTCCCAAACATACACTAGGATTGTCTTCTTCTGTTCCAAATTATTTGTTTTGGTAAGCCTTTTGTTTATAATGTTTTATATTTATTTTTATTTCTCAGCCTCATAATGGTCTCCATGACATTCATTGGCAAACCACTGGTCCTCACATCAGATTCAGACGAGAAACCAACTTTCCAATTACTTTTTATTACTAAAATGGGGGGGTCAATGTATAATAAGGGATTTGTTTCAAATCCTATGTGCTGGAGTACAGAGTCAAAAGAACAGAAAGTCTACTGTCCAAATATTCATGTGATTTGTTTTCTACCTCCATAATATTGTACATTCTATGCCCAACAGATTTTATTTCTATAGGCATGGTAGCCAAAAGGGATAATAAATGAAGGGATAGTAAATATTATATGCTTGGATGTGGCATCATTATGTATTGGTGATGTTGTCAGTGTTTATTGTTTTGGTTATGCCACTTCATGTGCTGGGACCTGTTTCATGTAGGCTACGTGGCAAACTCGTTAGTTTTGTTTATTTCGTTGTTATCAGGGCAACAGTGTCTTAATCTCATACCTGCAAAACTCCAATGTTTAACAGTTAGTCTATAAACAGCCTGCTGAAATCAGCAGAAATGAGCTCACCATATAAGAAAAGTTGGGGATAACCAAGCCATCATTAGAAGAGCATTTAGAAGAGAGCATGTTTTATGGACCGGCAATACCTGAGCGCAACAAATTTAGTTGTGAGCTAATTATATCAGCTACCTCCAGCAATTCATTAATTACCCTTTCACTTCCTCAAAATATGTGACTCAATGCCACAAACGGTGTACCATCATCTGGAATCACGAAATAATCATTCGGCTATAAATCCATTACATGGCACAATATGCAAATAAATTTTAAATAACCAGAGTCAAGATCTAAAAAGATCCTGAATGATCCTAGAGAGAAATGTCCTCGCTAGCATGGACTTGAAGTGTTAGCCGACTGAGCATAGCTGTTTGCTCTGCCATCTTGTTACAGCTTTCTGTATCTTCGTACATACAGTTTCAACAAAGTTTGTCAGTCACTCAATAATAGAAAATACGATTCTTGCCCGGCCCCTATGGGTCTGGCAAAAAATCTATTGTTGTATTGAATTGCTTGATTTCTTCTAGCTAGCATGGACATGGAAGCTTTAGCTGTATAGCTGCTTGCTCTGCCATCTTTCCAATTTGTACCAGAACCTATATCATAATAATATTTGAGAAACACAAACAAATCAACATTTATTTGATAAACAAGCAAACAAGTTAATTCACATGGATTCATTTTTCCTATTGTATTGGTTCTTCATGCTAACTGTCATTGTCTGATCACTGATCTGAGTTATCATACGGTGATTAGTATGTAAATACAGCTGCCAAATATTTAAATAAACACAAACGCAAACATGCAAATATAGAGACAGTCATGTCAGACTTGCTGCATTTGGGTTTCCATGCCATGTTTGTTTTAACAGCAAAATATTATTCCTTGCAAACCATTTATTGAACGTGGCCCTTAGTAATCGACAGATAAGCTTTTTTACAAGCATATATTCGAACACATTGACTGTATAAAGCATTAATACTGGGGCCTGTATCATGAAGCAGGCTCAGTAGTAGGGGTGAGCGACTAAGTGGGCCTGACTTGACCCACAAATTGTGCGGGGTTTCGCCCAGCAGCTGCCTGATCTCTCCCAATGCTTTGTCTGCTAAATTCTGACTTTCACCTTTCCAAAGAATTGTCATTTCTGTAGTCCGTCCAGGGGCCTTACCATTTCAAAAGGCCATCATGAAAGTATCAGGGTATTTGGCTAGAACTGGTACAGCTGAGGAACAACAGAGCAAACCAACTATTTACAGAACAGCCTTAGAATTGACTCTGCCAGGGTATTTGAGAGTGAAACATTTAGTAAACGATGTTTTTCTTCTTATGAAGTATACAGTCAGCTCCAGAATTACTGGCATCCTTTATAAAAATTTTAAAAATGCTGCATACAATAAATACAGATAATAATCTTATGCTCAGTTATTCTCTTAATTAAACGCATCAAAGGTCCCGCGATCAAATTGTTACACTTAATGTGCAAATGACCTTCGAGCTCATGCGCCCAGTTCCTTTAGTTTTTTATATCAACAACTAAACGTACATCAACTGCCTTTTCATCATCACAAGCCCATGCCCTTGTAAGCCAGTCATAAGTAACATTTGGTCTCATGCGCTGGTCAGCTTGCTGACTTCCCTCTCCTGGAGCATACATTGTTAGCCCCCACCGTTGGCACACATGCCTGTGGGGGAGAGCTAGAGAAGGATTCTTAGAGGCACCTTCTTAGGCCCTGGGGAAGCCATGTGTTTTAGCCCCCTGCCGGGTGGGCCTGGCTGTAAATTATAGATGGGTGACTCACTTTTTAGAACTAAGGCCTGGATTTTGGAGATAAGGAGAAGAAACCAAACAGTCTGGGATGTCTCCTTTCCTTTCATTCACCCAAATCAGGTTTATCCCAAAGGTATATTACCATGAGAGGCACAAAGACATATTTACAGCATAATACAGTTATCATGAAAACTCCCAACTACAGCATTCATAGATATGATGGGGCGGCCTGTAGCCTAGTGTTTAAGGTCAGGAAGGGCTGCCATTTGTGAGGGGTCTGAGAGCTGGGGTTTCAATGTTGTTTAGACTACCTGTTGGGGAGTTAAGATGTATGAGTGGTCCAAGGCCAGTTGGGTCATGGGAAAAGAATCCTCCCGAACATTGGTGACCTCCCTGTGACCCCATACCTGGTCACTTCCAAGGGGGAAGACTCCGGACAATGCCACAGTGCCCTCATTTGGGCACTGCTGTCATTACACCGGTGACTGCTCTCTTAGATTAAATATTCAAAACTGCTATTAAGATAGTAAATAGACCCGGTAACACCTTGAAAACATTGCCCATGTGATCCTTGTATTATTGCATTAAGTCTTATGTAATGGTAACAGGAATTGCATGTAAAATGGATAATCAGGAGGGAAGTTTCATGATAACTGCAACATAATAAAACATAAGGGTAATCTGTTTGGTATGGATGTGATCTGATAAAATCAAGGAATCGGATGAGATACATTTCATACCAAATGGAATTTAATAAACTATAGTTTCAGTATCCCAAGGGAAAACCTACACGTCCTCTCCTGGTAATCATCTCATTTTCCCTACTCAACAACCCCCAACGGTGGGGGTCTAAATTCCAGATTTGACCACCCCTCCGGGTTGATTTATGGCACTGCCGCCTGGTTCCAAACGTATGATTTGGCATAAAAGCAAGGGAGACAGACCAATCTGGGAAGATCGTATTCGACTTCCCACACAACATGTCTTGGGTATGTATGTATGTATGTATGTATGTGTAGCAGTGGAAGATCGTATTCGACTTCCCACACAGCATATTGTACGTGTATGTAAGTATCAGGAAGATCGTATTCGACTTTCCATACGGCATATTCTATACTCTGTGTTTGTGTGTAGTCCAAGCAGGCTAGGTATGATTATTTACTCTATTTCTATTCTTCATTTGTGTATTTTATACTTGATTGTGATATTCTAAAGCTAATAACCTACCTGTCTGCGAATAAACTATTTTGCTTGTAACTTGCGTGATCTCCATGACTCTAATTCATCTTGTACCTTTTCAGCCTAAATTACAACTGAAATACTCAGGGGGAAATGGTGGCCGAAGACCGACCGATCGGCGGGGCGGTACACCTGTGGTAGTTCTAAGCCGTGCGGCCAGCAATTTCTGTCCCTTAAGGGTCGGGGGACGCATGGCTCTTGTGATTTGGTGCGAAGGGAACCCTTGGGCGTTACAGCGCCGGTTCCTGCCAAATTAGCTCTAAGGAGCCCAGACAATGCTACGCCGACCTGGGCTCGCAAATATCATGGCAGGTTTGCATGTATTGTGTTGATTGGACCCTCAGCCTCTGAGTTCTCCACCGAACTGAGATTTCAGCAGTAATGCTAATCCCGGGAGCATATATTGAGTAATGGTGGCGCAGGTACGAGTCGAGTGTAATCACTCCCGAGGTCTGCGTAAGTTGCAAACCCAAATTGCTAAATTATATTTTAAATGGAGTCAGATAAACGAGTAAAACTATAGTAACCACTAAGCGTACAATACGGCCCCGTTTGAGAACGGAGAATATTAAGAATTGTACTGATCCGTTTCTGGCCAGCTATAAGCGGGATATGGGGCAGGTCAATCCATATCCGACCCATGGCAACGGACCCAGTATATTCTTAAACATAATTGTGCTCTGTTCTTGTACGGAGGATAATAATTAACCCAACTAATGTTCTCCCAGCAACGCCAGAAGGACAAGCACGCAAAACCCCCTTCGGCCCCCGCTAAATTCCGTCATTGGGTTAGCTGTGGGGTTTTACACCCTTTTCACCCATTTTATAAATGGGCTTGTCCCCGGTTGAACTTCTCAGGCCTTAATCGAGTATTATCAAGTTAAAGATAAATATAGGCTACAATTTGTAATCAGCAGCTAATGGCAACATGTGCCAGAGTTGTTTGAAATGTGCAGGCTACTATGACTACTGCAGAATGTTGGGACATACCTGGCGAACGCCCACATAAGAAAGAAAAACATGTCAATGCAGAACTTACAGTCAAGCGACTGGTCCAATAGACTTCCACGATTAAGCACTTGTTATTGTTGTTTCATTAAAATGCATTTACAAGCAATGTTTATTGTGTGCTCCTTTTGTATTGTGTGTTTGCATTTATGTGTTTTACATAATAATAATAATAATAATAATAATAATAATAATAATAATAATTAAAGTAATAAAGTAATATTTGGGCAACCAAATGTGAACAGGGTGCAAGAAAAAAATTCTGTAGTGAATTATATACCATCAATTAAAAAAACTAAAACATGCGCTTCACAGTTGTTTGTTTTTATTTTTTATTTTTAAGAAATTACAAAAGCCTCCGAACATAGAATGTCAGAGGATGCAATATTGCTGGAATGACATCATGCATCATGCTCATTCCAGACCCATTTTAGAGCTGATACCGTTCAAATGAGTGAGTACACATTCACATCATTTAAACAAACATAGCTGACTTTTCATTTCAAAGAAAAAGTGCATGAGTATTTTGTTGATCACTATTTTATACTGCACTTCCTATTCTGATAAGTTGAATGTGTGAACGAATCGAATTAGGAGAAAAGGGATCTCTTCCCATTCTTCTGACATGACATGACCTGAATCGATGATGTCACGGCTCAAGTATGGAGAATAAAGTCTTTTCCACCTTTGCATTTAACTTTGCTATATCTGGATTTATAATGTTATAATGTGGGTTTTTCATATTCCATTCTGCCAAAACCAAGACTACCCAAAGGCAGCTCTGCTTAAGAGATGACCAAGCTGCACTAGCAGCCAGAGACGTAACAGACTACCACTACTACATTGTGCTACTTTTGATAATACAATGGTAAGCTCAATCTAAGGTAAAAAAAATAAATAAATAAAAAACAGCCAGTTTTGGAAAATAATATTTGGCTAAAATTAGCTTGTTAAACTGTCAAGAGAGGAATTGCAGCATCAAACGCTCCAACACTGTTTATCCTTCCCCTTTCTCTGTGAACGTGCTGATGTTGACCTTCAGTTTAACAGTGGATTGTAACCCCTAATGTGACTCCTAATTATTTTTACTGTGATCACTAATTGAACACCAAGTGGCATAAATCAAAAGAATTTGCCGGGGTAGACATATGAACCAAGCATGAACTATTATCGCTGGTCTATTATAGTTGTTAGCTATACATTTATCAACTTGTGTAATTCTAAATCATTGTTTTGAATTGCCCACCTATCTGTAATTAAACTTTAATGATTGTCAAACAAATACGATTGTACTTTAATGCCACGATCGTATACTCCATTTCATTCCTGGTATTTTCTACAGAGAAGTGCTGGGCTTTGTTGTGATTACATCACAAGAATGAGTCCTATTTCACTAAAAGCTCAACAGAACAAAATAAGTGACACCCTTGCAAACAAACTCATAAAATGTAAAAGTAAAGTAATCCTTTTGGGGTAAATAAACAAATAATAGGGAAGCCTACAAATATATCTTAAAAGTGTGTTCTGCTTTGACACATTTCTTGCCCACTTGTGTGTCCAGAGATGCAGATCCTTTATCATAATTGATGACAAAATAAAGAGGCCACCACTGATTCAAGCATGTTTGTTTCACTACATTGCTGTATTCTGGATGCATATTTGATGTTTGTAATTAATATTCAGGCAGTTGGGAATTGTGCAATGACAGATTTGCTATTCAGTTAAAAAAAAAGAATGGAGTAATTACCATCTCAGAGTCAGAGTATTCCAAGACTGCAGTGCTTCTTATTTTCGAATGTTTCATATGACAGGCTGTGTGTGTGTGTGTGTTGGTGTGTTTGCGTGTGTCATCAGTGCTTTCCATTAAATATCTACAGAGAAGGAGGAAACCTATTTGTCTGAATTTCTTTTTCTAATTACATTTTGGTTTGTTTTTCAGGGGGAGGTTTCAATGTTCCATAAATGTAATGGGGATGGATTCCAGTAGCTGAAAGTCATTTATTGCCTGGATGGTCCTATATTTTGTCTAATGGTCTGCATGGAATTATCAACTTTCAATTCACCAAGGATGGTAGATTACAATAATAATTTCAAGCTATCCAAATGTAATTGTGTTCAGGATTTAAGGAAACATCCAACTGCATTAATTCAGTGCTTTCAGGTGAAATAACACTTCATACGAATCGTGGTAGAACACTTACATCCAATCCTGGTGTAGAGAGAGGCCTATAATTGGGAATTGTAGGAACTTGGCATGCAAACATCAATGTCCAAATCAGGTTATGACCGTATTAATAAAAAAATGAATAAGTAAAAACACACAGACACAGCACACACATCACAGAAAATCACAGATTTACCATAAAAAGGAACAAAGGGTAGACTCACAGATAGAAACCTTGTTGCTGTTTTCTTTGCTTGGGAATAATTTTACTCCTCTAGATTTAAAATCTATGGACCTTTTCACTAGTTAAGAAACAAGAAAACATAAAATTAGGTGAAACAGGTTTTAAATTAACAATTTGCATTCAAAATAAACAATCCTTTTGCATAATAATAATAATAGAAAATTATTTTGGCAACAGAATAAAACAGGCAAGCTAAAATGGGAAAAGGAAAAAAATATTCATACAGATGAAGCTTCTGTTAATTTGTCAACATTCAATTTACTCAAGTTAGAGATGAATGTCTTCATCTGATATAAATCAACCATAACCCTCTGTAGAGGCTGCAGGCCATAAACTAATCAAGGATCTTAGGATCATATTGATTTGGGTGATTTTTCAGACCGCAATGTTAGAGCAAGCTTGATGCCTCCGTGAGATCTTATAGCAAAGGCCAGCTTCTGCAACCTGATGATTTAAAATGAAGGGTTAAATATATAACCAAGGTTCAATGAATGAAGGGCAACACACCATGATATGGGTTAGCCTCACTGAGAGGTTCAACTGTTAGGAGATAGTATAGCAAATTAACCACACCTTAGAAATACAGGGGTCCGCTGGCACATTCTCCTTTTAGCAACTGGCACCACATAGTTCTCTGAGTGACCATTCTGCCTGGTGTACTGACCTTCATTCATAGAACCTTGGTTACTTGGTAACCCTTCAATCAATTTCATATCAGTATTCAGGCCACCATATGGGTCAAAAGTGTACCAGATACATCCGGAGAGGAATGTAGTGGTGAAATGAAATCCAGGAAAGCCATTCTTCAGGAAAATAAATTGTTTTTTTGAACCGAAAGTCCCCACAACCAAAAGGGGTAAAATAAGTCGAACATCCTAAAGTCAAACCAAAAATGTGACAGGGATTAATCAAGGGTGCTCTGCTGCTCGCCGAACAGAGTCAGGTAAGTGACATAGCAAATGTCAGTGAGGAAACCCAACTAGCTTCCACACAAATGTCTCCCAAAGAAGTACCTCTGAACAGTTCAAGAGTCAACCATTCCCCTGGTAGAGTGGGCCAGCACACCTGTGACAGGGGGCACACCAGCACTGCTGTAGGTGAACTTTATTGCCCTGGCCACCATGGGAGCAAGTGGCTGCTTAGACACCGCCTGGCCTTGCACTGAATCCCCATAGCAGACTAAAAGCTTGTTGGTTTCACAGAGCAGGTGTGAGCAATGTAACACCTTAGGTGCAACCAAGCTGCCTCTGGAGTGTAGTGAGGAGGGTGATGAAAAGGGTTCCAGAATGGAGCAGAACACAGGGTTTGGGAGGAGAGTGATGGCCAAGTCTTCCTCTTCCAACCACAAACATAATGGGCAGACAGACATAGTATGGAGGTAACTCACACTCCTTTCTGAGGTAATAGCCAGAAGTAGGGCTGCCTTTAGTGAGAGGAGCTTGAGCTCTCGAATGTTCAAAGGGTGGCTCTGTAAGAGCATCCAAGACAACCAGAAAGTTGAGGGGACTTTCGGGTTAGTCTTTGGTTGGTACAACCCTGTGCCCTTCGAAGAAACCATCTGCCAAGGGACGACCCATCCACAAGTTTATGGTTGTTAAATATAGCCATGACATATCCCCCCTGAAGGTCAATTCTGACATCGCTTTGCAGAAGGGATTAGAGAAAGGACTGTCCCAGACATGTGTCTGGATGAAACTGGATCAGTCCCCCTGGATTGACACCAGTGACAGAACTTGTCCCCATGACCAGCATAGAGCACCCAAGTAGGGATAGACTAAAGGGACAATACCCTGAAAACAGGGAGGCTTGATTTTGAGTGGGAGCCTGTGTCCTAACTCCAGGGTGCTGAGCACCTAAGGACAGCGGTACAGTGGCACCAAAGAAAAAGGTGACACCCATCAGAGGTGGCCTCTGCCTCAGGAAGGTTGTGAGGTGGCCTGGTCGACCCCGGTGAGAAAAACACAGAGCAGCCACGCCTGGTCCCACTGAGAGGCCAGCAACAGAGGCCTATTGTGTCCCAGAGGGAGCTGGACCGGATTAAACCACATTACAGGCCCAGATACTTCCCAGTCGAGGTTCGTTTCCTGGGTACATCCAGTACCCATCACGCTGAGTGTGTCAGCTCCCTTGCTATGCCAGACTGCTCCAGGGCTGCGTCGGATGGCGGTCCAAAGGCCTCCTCAGGGACAACTGGAGCTTGAAGGCTATGCAGTCCTGCAGTGGGTTTCCCGAAAGCCTCCTAGTGCTACAAACCTCTTTAAATGCCTCTTAGACTCACATGGGTTTCCCAAACATATTCACAACGAAAGTGTCACTTTAGTTCACTCCGAAATTACAAGTGGTCTCGATCACTTGTTTGCAGATCATTTTAGCCAAGGCTCCAACCAGGTTGGTCAGCCAAGTCCTTAGGAGGGCAGTCGAGGGAGCTCCCAAGAGGATTGCAGCTCTCTAAGCACTGGAAATGCCCATGATAATCTTGCAACATTGCGGGCCTCTATGAAACACTGACCGAGCAGATGTTGTGGCTGAAAGGGGCATCTGTGCACACTGCTGCTTATGCAACTACCATCCTGTCCAAAGGATCTAGAGAAATAGGTTCAGCGGTCAATCATAACCCAATCAGCATGATAACCCAACTCTGAAAGCTCCTCAAGGTGTAACCACTCCCGCCACTGCCACTGACAGCCCATCAGGTGGGTGACAACGTCCTGCTGGGCAAAGAGGCTTCTGTCAGCTGTCTTGCAGTGAAATGTATTAATATTTTGAATATCGCTAAGTAATGCTGGCTAATGTACTTACCTTCAACTACTGCCAAATTTTGAACAGCCATAGCTGTCATGCTTTCACCCTTGTGGGAGAAGAGGTTCTGTTCAGCAATTGTCAGTTCTCTCAGCGAAACGGGAATCAACACTCCTACACAGCTCACAACCAATTAAACTTCCCACATACACTGGGATAAGAATTGCAATCTGATCTGCAAAAAGGGAGCTGAGAACAATCAAACATGCAAACAGCATGGAATGTCTTAGCTTTTCTAATCTCAAAGAGAATGTGCAAGCTGACTCATACCTGAATTTGTATGGTCTGATTGCACGCAGAAGGTGGGTGTGGTTAATTTTCAGACTGTCTCCTCAGGGTGAAGCCACGTAACCACTCATGAGATCGCATGGCATCACTCTCATCAATGCATATTTAACTAGATAAGAAGGCATGCCTTCAGCTAACCTCAACTTGCGAAGCACCAAAAGTAAGTCTGTACTACGCATGTTGAGCGCAGAACATTGGCGCTCCCATGAAAGTGAATGGGGAATATCAGAATATCAGCAAAATACTATTTCCTTGATTGTATTTCATACAAAAAGCATATTGTGAAAATGTTATTCACAGGACAAATACAAGATGTAAATTTGTATTTACATCTTTTAATCAATATTTTCCCAAAACGTCTGGACCAAAACAACCAATTGTTTCACAAACAGCTACACAGCATATATGATCGTAAAAAAATTGACTGATAATGTTTTCTGGTTGTTAAATTTCCTTGGTTCTTGCAACAAGGCTGACCCATATGGTGGCGTGTTAACTGATGTGAAATAGAAAACCATATCTCTGCAAAGCTCTGCAAAATCAATGACAGGAATAATAATAATAACAAAATATATAAAAATAATAATAATAATAATAATAATAATAATAATAATAATATTGATGTTGGCCATATCAATGGATGTGAGCACATTCAGTATGTCATTTCTTCTTGTTTTTAGATGGTTCATGTGATTTGACAAAAACAAAGAAAATATAGCTAAAAATAAAACCCCGCCAATCACATTCTTAATGCACAGCTTCATCAGTAGACAGCTAATTCTACGTGATGGTGCGATGACGAGGAAAGTAAATGAGCAACTAAAAACGTTTAAGGTTTTTATCTGAAGCCTCCTCTGAGCTTATGATGCTGCTGCATTCAAGCCACCTCCCCAATTGCCCCTAAGTCTCTCCTCCCAGACTCACTGTTGGATAAATAGGAGATGACTTGAGGGCTGCAAAACTCAATACAGAATGCCTCTTTTTTCCTTTTAAACACTCAGAAATAAATATACCAAGTAGAAACAGTACATGGAATCTGCTGTTCAGGAGCAGGAGATGGTACCAACAATGTGAAGTGTGATTGCCAATTTTATTTCTTCCTGTTTTCTATTGCATACAATGGAAAACACATAGTGATCAGTCGGAGTAATACATTCTATCTTGTATCTTCCTGAAGGTGAGGGTGAAGGGTGATATTGAATGTTTGCCCACCCTGACATTCAATGCCTACATTGTACCACGAGAAATGCACAAATATGCATGAGCAGTAAAATTATATTTCAAAAACATTTTTCTTTCTGGTTATAATTAATATCAAGCACATTAGATGGTGGTTTGTTGGTTTCAGCTTCATTTTAATAATAATATACAGTGCAACTCCCTGAAAAGCTAAGCACATCAGTTTTCAGGCAAAAGTCAAATTTCAGTCAAAGACCTCACACTACAATTCACATCCCGTGATTGGATTTTTTTGGAACCATTAATGCATTTAGAATGTCCCTTGCAGTATTACTTTCTTTGAAAACCAAGATAGCACTGGTGTAAACTTGTCAGCATTAAGTGACTCTGATTTTGTTTATTTTCAGCAGTAAACCCTGAGTGGTAGTCTGTGCTGGTTTCTACTCTGTCCTCCAATTTCTGAACAAGATTACAGGAATATGAAAGCAGTATTCATGATTTTTCCAGCAAGACCTGAGGGATATGTTTACACTCCTTCCACCCCTCATTTATATACAGTGAGCTCCATAATTTTTGGGTCAAATACTTTATTTGTTTTGCCTGTGTACTCCACAATTTTTTCTTGGTAGTCAAACAATTCGCATGTGGTTAAATTGCAGATTCTCAAGTTTTATTTAAAGGTATATGTACAATTTCTGTTCTTTTAGTTCTGTACTCCAGAACATTGGATTTTAAATTAAACCATGAAAAAGGGTTCAAGTGCAGACTGACACATTTAATTTCAGGGTATGCACATCCATATCCAAAGATTCTAAAGGCAATCAAAAGCCTAGAATCAAGACGATAGATACTGAAAGGTTTCTAATACATGCACAAAGGAAGCGACATGACACCTGAGAAGCCACCTGTCCAATTACTTTTAGTCCCATAAAACGGAGGGACTATGTATAAAAAGGGTGTAATTCCAGCATGGATTACCAGACATGGATGGAAATTCAAATTGACAGTCTGTACTTTAACATAATTTTCATTTCATTCGTTTCATTTCAAATTCAATGTGCGGGAACACAGAGCCAAAAGAACAGAAATTGAACCACTGTTCGAATAGTTATAGACTGCACTGTATGTTTAATTTCTGAATATAGTTTTACAAACTTGTTTAATGTTCAGCACTCTGAATACTGAATACAAGTGCATCAACAGTTAAAAGCCCTCACTATCCAACATGTAGAATAAATGTATTTGATTTGATCATTATTATCAAAGATGGCACTCCCATTTTTAATGATCAGAGGAGCATAGCTGTGCTGATTCCAAGAGGTGTAGGAAAGGCAAGGACTGTTCTCACGCTGGCCAATTTACATATAAAAGTTTTCTTGTGTCGTTAAAAGCAAGGCCAAGCACTATGGTATTATTATCAAAAGACACATGATTCTAGCCTCCAGAGATCAAACATGAAGAGTATCTCTCCAGACATTAAGATTTTCAATTAAATGTTACACATTACATTCAAACTTAAAATCAGAAATATGTGGCATCTTTTGGCCGTGTTCGGCATCTGATGTTCAATAGTTTGGGTGTTCTGTGGTTCCTCCAGAGGCTCATAAAGCAAGAAAACCTTAATGGAAGAGAGACCTCCAAGACACCCAAAGAGGTTGTATACAGTACATTTAGGATCCTCAGTACGACTCTTAATTACCCCACAGATGTATCCTTTGATGTATGTGAAGTCAAGAGCAGGGATAGAGAGAACAAGCAGGATTCCTTTGGTAAAGGCAGCCATACATGCCCAAACCATAACACCCCCACCATGTTTCACAGATGAGGCGGGGTGCTTTGGATCTTGGACAGTTCCTTTTGTTCTCCACACTTTGCTCTTGTTATCGCTCTGATACAAGTGAATCTTGGTCTCATCTGTCCACAAGTTTAGCCTCTGTAGTGCTTTTCTTGAAGTGATCTGTGGGCAGTAGTCACTGTATCCTGAAGAGTGTTTCTGATCTGTTGAACGGCGGTTTGGGAATATGGTGAGAATTCTTTGGTCACCAGCTGTAGAGGTCTTCCTTAGCCAACCAGGATCTTTGCGATTACTGAGCTCACCAGTGATCTCGTTCTGCTTAATACCCTGATTTTTGTAAGTCTATTTTTTCCTCAGCCTCATAGTGGCTTAATTGACTTTTTAAGTGTTTTTAATTGTTTATGGCTGTTCTCATACTAACTGTGATCCTGGGGTATTGTATTTCATTATTTTTCTCACACCTAATAAGAAGAATGGCATAATGCAACTTGAACAATCTTCATTTTAATGACGTGACATAGTTGTTAAAATGATAGCTACTGTAGACCTACTGGCATACACTGACATTGAATGCAATATTTAGCAAAAATGTCTCTCTTGGCTAATAAATGCAATATCAACATAAGAAAAATATGAAGACATAATTTGTGTTAAACATGCATTAATCACTTCACAAACCATCATGTATTGGTTAATTGAGCAGTCTTTGTATCTTACGGTTAAGAGGAGAACTACAGTGCTCAGTTTACAGTTTGTGCCAGTACTGTATGTACAATTAGTTGTCACCTCACTAGCTAATTAAACATAATTGTGGTTGTGCTCACTATCAAAAAGACCAATAAATAAAAAGCCATGTTATCATTCATATTCATAATAGCCATGCAAAGTCACAACGTGTACAAACATGAGCTGTCCGTTTGTTTTCTCTCTAAAGGAAACCGCTTGGTTCACTTTAAGCCATTTCATTGTTGTGATCTAAGACAAGAATATACAGTTCAAGTACGCAACCCTGCTTGTACGCAAAATATCTGTTGCCAGCAAAAACAAATGATCATTTTGTCTTGGATAAAACAAAATTAAAATGCAACTTTTCAGAAATGTTTGTACACAGTATGCGGTGGTAGTAAATATACCTCCGGTAACTTCCATCAGCAAAGGGCATTCAAGCTGCATAATGCCCAGCCCCTCTCATTATTCTGTTTATGAAATGGCTTATCAACAAAAAGCATTTTTATAGTCAAACATGCATTTCTAAATATATATTTGCTTTATTCTATTCTATTCATACTGTATTTTTACATACAGTATGTTAAATTAATAAATGAATCCAACACATACGTAGTTGTACATGCATAGCCTTTGGCATGAAATAAAAAAGATTGAGTAGTAACGTAGCTGATGTGTAATCAATGCATACATTACTCGTACCCATCCCAAGCCAAGACGATAAGCATTTCCATTGATCTGACGGCAAGAGCATCAGCTCCATTCAGTGTTGCACTTGTACCAGTTTAGTTTATAATCAGAAAAAAGGCAATCATTTGTGATAACAGAGAGTTCAAATGTGCAGCATAAAGTAAAAAGGAATATTGTTTTTGCAAATCTAGTTTTGCAAGGGTAGGCAAACTCTCACATTTCACCCAAACCTTCCAGGAAGTAATATATGCATCACCATGATAACTCCATTGGAATTACCAAATTAAAACTGTGGTCAATTCAAAACTGTCAGTGAATTCACACACAATAAATAGCAAGGAATTTGTTGGTACATGTTCCTGACAAAGCTGTTGTAGTATAGAATGTTTGTGTATTTGTTTAAACACGAGGGAAAAAAGAGACAGCTATTGAAAAGTAAATGATTAGCTGTTTAACCAGGGTTAGTTTGTAAGTAACATGCACGTTTTTAAAAACAAAAAACACTTCCCCTGTCATAGATTTGGGAAGATCTCCATGAGGCAGTACTTTTAAAAAGGTCAAAACATAATTCTAAAACATTCCCAGAATTCCCACAATGACCATATTTACATGCACACCATATTCGGAATATGTAATCTATATGTGTCATCTTATTCCCCACTACATGGTTAGCAGAATATCCCATTAAAATGTTTTAATCAGCACTAAAGGACAGCATCCTAGTACTTCTTCTATGAGCATGAAGTGTTTAAAATGAGCTGGTTGTGAGCAGCTATCAATGATAACACATTAGATCTTGTGAATATTTTTTAATGATTAATACCCAAGATGCCTTGAACTTCTTAAACATAATTCATCAAATATTTATTTACTTTGGCTGCCTAAATAAGATCTATGACCAAATTTCCAATCTACATCGTAAAATGTTCATTGTTAAATCAACATTTACAGAGTATGGTCACAACTGGACAAATATTTATACTTTTAGAGCTGAATTAATGATGGACATTTTACTGTGCACCATCCATCTTTGACCAGATTTCACATCTACCATACTGTATTTAACAATTGTACTGTAATTAATAAGCATAATTAAGAATAATTAATGTGTTAACGTTGACAGCCCTATTTAAAGTATATTGCTTTCAGGCATTTCCACCTCAGACAACTTTGTCTTATGCGCCGACTGCTGCAGCCTTAAACAAATAGCTGTTTTGATGTTTTCTGCCACCCATGTTCCAAATAAGATCTAAATAACGATGTGCATGTAAACATGATCATTGATAGATCCCACAACCAGAGAATGAAATAAATATAAAAAGCTAGCCAGAAAACCTACAGATACAGGTGCCATGAAAGTAAACAAACCCTGAACATTTTTAGACAGGTATTGCTAGCTTCCTCTGACACAAGCTGACTTTACTGAAGTAGCAGCTTCCAGTAAGCCTGTGTTTAATGAGCTGAAAGGATTATGTTAACAGTTACATGATCCATTGCTGTTGACAGAGCAGTGTTCTTTGTTGAGTAAAAACACATTTTAATATTTCAGAACGGTTTAAATAGAAGCTTACCTTGATAATGAGCACTGAACCCTCTGTACCGATGGTTACTGTCGGTTACAAAGTGTAGCCTCAGCCAGTTCTTATTGCTGACAATGGGTGATGGAATATTCATCCCAGATAACCTAAAAGGGAACAGAAGAAAACAACTAAGAATTACGGCAGTCAGCAAAATCCACAGATATGCCCCAAAATTGACCTGGGTAATCCCATGTCATTTTACACAAAAAAAATAGGATTTTACACCCACCATATCAGATTGTTCAATTATAACAACTGGTCAAAATCCACCAATAGCCTTCCCAAAATCCACCCCAGTCCCACCAATAGATAAATAAAATAAATCCCACTAATAAATTAATACATCAAAAGTGTTTCTGAGATTAGGGATATTGTTCTATGTTCCTTAAAAATATACAAAACATGTTCGAGATTTGTCTGAGGCCAAGGTTGGCAAAATCACCCTTACCCAAAGGCAACAACATTATTTTGAATTTGAGGGTTGCATCGTCTGAGAGCGTTGTTATGGTACCCTTCGCTTTACTGCACCTCACTGTGCTTCCCAAGCTAACTAGCCGAGCTACACAGCTGCAAATACACCCAACAAAAAAAAGACAGAAAGAAGATGGTCACCAGATGGGGAGTGGGTTCCTAATGAGACAGGGGTCCTTCCCCCAAAAATGTTGACAGTTCTTAAACTCATTTCCCACAACTTACATTACATTTCCTATTTGAAATTGTTTCTATAAGCACATTTAGAAGAGAGTTTTGAGCACTACATTCACAATTTGAAGGTGCGGGTCAATGCTATATTGAAGAGATAGGGTGTTTTGTTCTGTCTACATTTAGCACTACTCTATTGGGCTATAATAACCCAAAATACATGAGCATTTCACTCCATTTTTTGTTTGTTGTTTCTATTTGCGGGCTAAATATTTAGATAGATTTGTTGAAAATTGTCATGTCAATATCATATGCTATCAATCATGGCATCAAGAACTTTGTATTTACATGTAGGTGCACAAAGTTACAGAGTAATCATCACTTTCAACAATTAGGTCAATTTAGTATTCTGAAAATATCAAGCTGTGGGTGGGTATATTATCAGCAGTAACCATGTCACTTTTGTGTGACAAAATGGAGACTGTACTTTGATCATGAATATATGATCAAATTTACCACAGTTTTTAATGATCAGATGACAACTATACTTTTTTTTCCCATCTGCTCCACCTTGGGGACTCTTCCTCCCAAAAAAAACCCAGTTATTCCACAGCAGCATTTCCCAAACTTTTTTTCTGTCGCACACTTTCCAAGTTTACTGAATCTCACAGCACACCACTCTCAACAGCAAGTGACATACAATGATGTAACATGTGAACAGTAGGCCTGAATGTTCTTTGGGGGATTGGATTCAGCAATAATGCATTTGAGTTTATTTCAGCTTTTGTGAATGGGATTCAGTGTTTCCCACAGGATTTTACAAAACTGGAGTGATGGGAGGAACCGTATTGGTAGCCATATAGCTAACATTAGTGGTAACTTGGCAGCCTGTAGATGTAGATGTCAAATTACCTCAGGAAATAATTCATAACGCAGTGACAACATGGACTCCCTCACATAATTAGCATAACAGCAGTCCTCAAATTAGGGGTACGGACAGTTTTACTAACTTGATGCCGGAAATAATGTTAAAATCATTGTTACGACATTCAAGACGATTTAGCCAAAGAATACTGTAGATACTTCCCTCCTCAAAATAAGTTCTGTACCGAAGACTTGCAGAAGTTGAGATGCAGCACTCGAGCATTCAAAAGAGACTACAGTCAAAGCCTGCTCTCTTCTCATGCGCACATAGCCTATAGCAAGATACGGTGCAAAGCACATAGCAATATTACATTTTTTATTATGAGAGTAAAAAAATGTTTTGGCTTCACTCTGAAACTGTGGTGGGAAAAATCTAACTGGAGGGCTGCCACATTTGAGTTAATTAATGGCAAGTGCTGTTCTATGGGCCATATCTGCAAAGTTGAAAGCATAAAACTGATAGGATGTCACTTAGGAAACTTTTTTGAAAATATTGGACGTGCTTGGGTACAAAGGAAGATTAGATTTATCTGTCTGAATGCAGCAAACCATTACGACCTGCACGTAAGCTAAGGGCCTTGCTCAAGGGCCAAACAGCTGTGCAGATCTTATCGTGGTTACAAGGGGGCTGGAGCCACCAACCTTCCACGTCCCAGTCATGTACCTTAGACATTCTTTTACAAATTTTTTAACAAACAGCTGTGAAATTAACATTTCTGGTAATTATAAAGGGGAAAATAGATTTACAGATTAACTGGATGTTTGTTACAGAAAATATTGGTTGAAGTCAAGAAGCAGTCATGGCAAAAATAGGAATTAGTCATTTTTTATGACTGCCTAGTAGTCAGTTTTATGTTAATTCATTAGATTAACCCCATAAATCTCATTGGCCCAGGGATAATAGGATATATACCATTTGAAAGCATTAAAACTCACGGTTCTATCAGTATAACATATTTTAAGAAGCCATTGCTTTAGCAACAACAGTTCTGTGCAACCACCCTTAGCAAAGATAACAGCCATCAGTATTTTCTTATAATTTGTGATAAGGTTAGAGAACATGTTTGGGGGGATTTCTCACCATTCCACCATGCAGAACTGTTCAGAATCACTGATATCCCAGGTTTTGCGCTTATAGACCCACTCTTCAGTTCAGACCACAAGTTTCTGATGAGATTTAAGTCTGGAGACTGAGATGGCCATTGAAGAACATGGAGGTTTTTTTTAATGTAAACATTTCTGTGTGGATTTTGATGTGTTTGGATCACCGTCCTACTGGACAATCTACCAACGACCATGTCTGAGCTCTCCAGCAACCTGATTTTCTGCCAAATGTTCCTGGTACTTTGTTGAATTCATTGTGCCATTGATCTGAAATAGTGCCCCTGGGCCACTGGCAGCAAAATGTCTCCAAATACGTCCACCTCCATATCTGGCAGTCGGGATGAGGTGCTTCTCCTTGCCGCCAAACGTGTTGATGGTGTGTATGGCCAAAACATTCAATTTTGGCCTCATACAACCATAGCACTTTCCTCCTATCACAATTCCAATAAGGTTTGGCAAACTCCAGATGATTTGTTTTGTTAATTGCGCTCAGTAACTGCTCACTTCCAAAGAGTTTGGCGGTGTGGAGGTGCCTTTTTGAAACTTTTGGTGCCTTTTTTGACCCCAAGCAACCAATCTCTATAATTCTTAAACTTTGATCCTTGGGTGATTCTACGAGATTACTAAATAAAAAATAACATTTATTTGCTATAATTGTTAAGCAATAAAAGTCCATTGTTTTACCGTATGTTGGAACATAACATATACCATGCAGTCCGTAAATATTTGGAGAGAGGTACAATTTCTGTTCTTTTGGCTCTGCACTCCAGCACAATGGATTTGAAAAGAAACAATGAATATGAGGTTAAATACTGTCACCTATACTTCTTGGGTATTTACATCCATGTCGCGTGATTCGTGTAGGAATTACATCTTGTCTTATACATAAGCCCCACATTTTAGGGGACCAAAAGTAATTGGACAGTTGGCTTCTCAGCTGTTTCTGATTAGTCAGGTGTATTCAACTGTATCCTTAGATTTTCCTGCAGATATAAGAAAGCTTTCAGTATCTAGTCGTGATTCTAGGCTTTTGGTTGCCATTTGTCAACATGAGGACCAGAGTTGAGCCAATGACAGTCAAGTTTTTTCCTGAAATGAGGCCCATGTAGTGCAGTAACATGTCTAATTAATGTGCTTATACTGATTTTTATTGATTTGGCTGAAGCCCAGCTTATTGTGGCATCCTTGTACAACCAATTACGGGAGTTATAAAATTAGATTTTTAATCAGTTAATCGATTCAGTTAATGTTCTTATACCTGCCAGATTATTATCAGCATATTTTTTTATTTATTATAGGCACCCTTTCTTCTTAATTTTTATAAAGGGTGCTAATAATTTTGCAGACCAATGTAACCACTCCTGCTGCCTTTTACACGTGAGCAGATTCCATAAATACCCTCACATGATCAGTCTTAAATGTTATAGCTGTGGTTTGATAAAAACATATTATTTTTCATTGGGGGCACAGAATAACTGTCATTTCAGAAATCTCCAAAATAAATTTCCATTAGAAATGTGTATTTTGTTTATGGACTTGACTGTACAATGGTACGTTTGTTAGCAATACATCACACTCATCCAAGTTAAACAGAGGAAGTAATATCATTGAACAGATGCTTCCCTCAGAAAACAAAACCATTGATGACATAAGATTGTGTAATACATGTATTTAGCAACCAATGATGACATAAGATTGTGGAATACATGTATTCTACAGCAGTAAACAGGGCTGGATAATTGTAATTACAAGTAACGCATACAGAAAGTATGCACAAAATGTTGTATAGCCATAAAATAGGTACCAACTAATGTCTTCACAACAAACCATTTGCATAATAAACATACTGTTTTGCCATGGACCACATGTCTGAACAAAAGATACGCAACACAGTTTATCTTTTTATTTTGTGAACTTTAACTCAGTCTGGGTGGCATGATGACAGACTTCCTTCATGTAATATTCATGTATTTCAATTCAATGAATTGGCAGTCCACCTTTAAGTATTAAGCAATCATTTTATAACATCAAGTAGATCACCAGCCTACTCACTAGTAAATCACTGTAAGAGGTACTAAAAGGTGTAATTTAATCAACATATCTCAGTTCACTTTATTGGCCGGTCAATGTAACAGGAAACATGTTGTTTATATTTATGTCCCACTGAAAAGTTTCCCGAAGAAGATCATAGTGGTTAGAAGTGTTTCCAGAACCATGCCATTACTCAAGTAGTATGTGAAATTGAATATATTGAATATATGAGATATATATATCATTTATATTATTATTATAATTTAACAAAAGTATTTGGTCAATCTTGGTAAGTGACACTTGTAGCTCCAAATCTGTACTTCAGTTTCATGTGATAAAATAAAAATGCAAATGTGCCCCTCAAAAATGTGTTTGGTCACATTTGTAATGTGTCCATGCTTCCCTATCTCTGAAAGGTTCCAGGGTTCTAGGGGCACTTCCTCACCCTGTTTTAGCTGTTGTAAATATGGCATACCCAGTTGACAGACTGGGACATAAACCACACAACAACTGTCTCAGGGCATGCCTCAACACAGTCAATTTTTGACATACTGTATGCTATCATTTTTATATCACACCCGACACTTCAGTGACAGATATTTATAAAGATAATTTTTTGTCGAGAATTGGTCAAACAAGTCATGTTTCAGCAATTGCTGATATACACTAGGGCATGTAATGACACTTCCTCATTCAGCAGCAGGCAAAAATGATGACTGCCAACAGGCAAGGTGACAGAGCCCATGGCATGCACTGCATCAAACCAAAGGTATAGAAATTACATCTTCAAGGCCAGTGCACCCTAGGGGTTCCCTACATTTTAATCAAGTCATTACTCAACTCAAATATTCTAGTCATAATGCCAAGCAATGTAAGTATCACACTACTGGCACTGATAAATGAGTACTCAGTAAAGGAACGTTCTCAGTTCGAAACCCTGGATTTTGACAGTTAAATGAGAACTTAAGATTTACACAAAAAAAAAAAAGTCTTAAGTGTAACTTAAGTGTAAAGATTTACTTTGAGTAGTTGATATGTACGGCCCTTGGTCAGGACAGTAGCTTTACAGGACATAGCAATATTTTCAAAAGATAGATATAAAAAAAATAAAATTATATATATATATATATATATATATATATATATATATATATATATATATATATATATATATATATATATATATATATATACATACATATATATATACATATATATATATATATATTTTTTGTGCCAATGAAAGTCAAGGAGGCCATTATGAAAAAAAAACAAAAAAACAACCAGCACCTGTAGCAGCCATATACACACACTGAGCACTTTTTATTAGGTTTTTTATTTTATTTTTATTTATTTTTTTATTTTTTTATATATTTTTTTACTTATTGGTTTTCTGCTGCTGTAGGCTATCCACTTAGATGTTTGATGTGTTATGTGCTCTCCTGCATACCACTGTAGTCAAAGTCACTTAGATCACATTTCTTCCCCATTCTGACATTTGGTCTGAAAAACAACTGAACCTCTTAACCATGGCTGCATGCTTTTTTGCATTTAGTAGCTGCCACATCATTCGCTGATTAAATATTTGCATTAACAAGACTCTCCGCTCATGAGAACAGCAGTTTAGATTCTTATCAGCCTCTTATTCACAAACAGGGCAATAAAACAACACCATCCTCCACACCACACTCATGGTTTACAGCCCTGATCTCACCATCAATATCATGCTCCAATATGAACTGCAAAAATATAAAATTCAGAAGTTGCATGAATAAACACATTTATGAAAAAAATCTTGATTTACTGTATTTAAAGTTCAGCTTTTTCCTTAGAGCTGTGTGACAAATGTATCTATGAGCTAAGAATTAATTCTCTAATATTCTGTGCCGTGATCTGAGCACTAAAATCTGCGTATTTCCATACTCAGTGCTGCTGTATCTGGTAGCATTAAGAATAAATCCACATGAAATAAAACTGAAAACAATAGTTCTATGAGATGTGTGATATATGAAATGCACATAATCCAGCACTGGCTGTGCCTTTTTGGCCCATTACGAATCAGCAGTGGTTTTTCATCACAGTTTTTTCATCCAGTTAGCAGCAAGTTGTCTGTAGTTTGAAGCCTAAGTCTCAGGATTCAGACCGTGTTGAGAAATTACTTCAGTGAAGTGGCAGACCAGAAAAAGCAAAGTCGTGCCGCTGAGTCTGGTTTGTCACCGAGGGGTTGTAATTACAGCAGCTCTGCTTTCAGAGGTTGAATAGTAACCACAGTCTCACTCCATGCCTTTCATCTACTGTTTTTTTTTAAATATCATTCCTGTAAAGTCAGTGTCTCTCAGGCCCAGCAGGGCAGCCATTTTGAGCATCCTGCACTCTGACATAAACCGCTAATTGTTTGTCTGTTGTCTGCAGCCTGGACTCTGGCTTCAGTGGTCTAATCTCAGCACTGACAGAAATCCCCGCAGCCCTGCGCTCTGACCGGACACTTCTGCCCTGGCTTATTATCTGCATCCGGGCAAACCTGACTGCTGCTGGATGCTTGCCATCTCCACTTAGGGTTACGCGTTCCCAGGTTCTCCGATGGCTGTGTGGCTCCTGATAAATGTGGTTCCTGGGCCTCAGCCATCTTGAATGTCACAGCAGCACTGCGCACAGCTTCTTGCGTACGCACGTGTGTATCTCATGCGTTAACAAGTATGCCAGTTTGTTCCTGTGTGCATTCCTAGTACGTGAATTTATGTCTGTATGAGTGCATCCTTAATTATGTTTTTTTTGTTCCTTCATTATTAACAGGCTGATAAGAGATTTGCAATATCACTGTAACTCTTGGATATAGCTGCATGGACTTTCACAAACAATTGCCATCCAAAGTGGTCTCACAGGGATTTAGGGCTCATTGTTTGTGAAAGCTAGATTTACTTAGCTTTTAAACCAGTCATGGAATATTTTTCTAATAAAAACCCATTTTAAAAAATGCTCATTTTAAATGATTCATTCCGATCATTTAAATGTTGATATATACATACAGTGAGGTCCTTAGTAGTTTGACAGTGATACCATTTCTGTTCATTTGGCTCCACTGCATTGGATTTGAAATTAAACAATGAATAAAGTGGAGACTGTCACCTTTCATTTTAGAGTACTTCCATCCAAGCCAGGTGATCCGTGTAGAGATTACTTCCCTTTTTATACACAGTGCCCCCATTTTGGGGGATGAAACGTAATTGAACAGTTGGCTTCTTGGCTGTTTCTGACTAGTCAGGTGTATTCAATTGTTTCAGTTTGCAGGTATAGAAATGTTTTCAGTATCAAGCTTTGATTTATGGTTTTGCCATTGGAGCCTGTTATTGCCATTTGTTGACATGAGGACCGGAGTTGTGCCAAGGAAGCCATTATAAGGCTGGTAAATAAGAAAAAAAAGTCAAAGACAAAGGCTTGCTGAAGGCCAAACAATAGGCTTGCTGAAACAAACTGTTTGGAACATCATTAAGATGAAAGCGAGCACTGGTGTATGTTTGGGATCACTGCCTTTGGAGACATTTGATTCAACTTGATTCAACTTGATATGATCCTTCAGTGCACTTCTGAATGTATTCTGCTGCTGCTATCAGCAGTTACATTAACAATGAAGCTGAGCGATCCAGCACCTGTGGCAGCCATACATGCCCAAACTATAACACCCCCACCACCAGGTTTCACAGATGTGGGGGGTTGCTTTGTTTCTTGGGAAGTTCCTTTTAGCCTCCACACTTTGCTCTTGCCATCACTCTGATGCAAGTCAATCTTGGTCTCATCAGTCCAAAAGACCTCTCTGCTGACTCTTTGAGGGAATACCTACAGTGGTTTCAAGTTTCATTTGACTTTATCCCTCGTGGCAAGAATGCCGCCATCCAGGAAAAAATACTCTGAGGTTCTGACAGTAGGGGGCAGCAGAGTGTTACTTGTATTTTTTTCATGCAGAATGAAGAAATAAAAGATTTATAATCACTGTTCTTACAATTTAAGGAGCACCCATAATTTCCTTTGCCCAGTAACAGACATGCGTTTGAAGATTACCCAAAATCCATACTGGTTTTGGGTTTGTTTTTAATAGAACCACCACCAGGTAGGCAAATATAAGCACTCTACTCCACACCTGTTGTGTATTGGGCACTGAAAATAATCAGTTTAGTGTACAGATCAGTTCATTTGGCTATATGAATGCTTTGATATGATCAAGGGGCCAATCATTTTTTCACATGGGTGATATGGGTGTTACTTTTTTCATTAAAATAAACTAAATAGGCGGCACGGATGGTGCAGTGGGTAGCACTGCCGCCTCACAGCAAGGAGGTCCTGGGTTCCAATCCCCGTCGGGGATCCCCGTGTGTGGAGTTTGCATGTTCTCCCCGTGTTTGCGTGGGTTTCCTCCGGGTACTTTGGTTTCCTCCCACAGTCCAAAGACATGCAGGTTAGGCTGATTGGAGAGTCTAAATTGCCCATAAGTATGAGCGTGTGAGTGAATGGTGTGTGTGCCCTGTGATGGACTGGCAACCTGTCCAAGGTGTATTCCTGCCTTTCGCCCAATGTATGCTGGGATAGGCTCCAGCCCCCCTGCGACCCTATTCAGGATAAGCGGGTTAGGATAATGAATGAATGAATAAATGAAATACTAATTTAAATGTGTTTTGTGTTTAATCAGTAATATCCTTTGTCCGATATTATATTTTGTCTCAAGATCTGAAACCATTCAGTATGAAAAATATGCCATAATAAAGGAACTCAGGAAAGGGGGAGAAAAAAAAGAAGAAAACTTTCACATCACTCTACCTTAACCTCATAGTCATTGTTTCATTTCAAATCCAATGCGGTGGAGTACAGAACCAAAAGACCAGAAATTGTACCACTGCCCAAAATTATTTTATAAAATAAACAACCATATAATTAAATTATACTTTATAGTTTCTCCTGGTGACAATACAAGGAATAACAAATAAATTAAAATGTATTTCATGTGTGATTCCATTCCCTAACTAACTGATGCAATTGTCTGCTTTTCATTAGTAATTAACTTAATGAACATAAGAACAGAAGAGTGATGATGGCAACAGGCCATTCAGCCAAAATTGGCTTGTCATTTATTTTTATTGTTTGGAAGAAATGAACTACATAAAACCATTATGCAATATTGCATAACACTGCCAAAAGTCACACTCCGTGCGCAAGTTACTACAGTATAACTTCTGCTTAGTACACAACTGGCTTGTATTCCCAATTGGATTTTGGAAATCTGGTCCCAGATCTACAAGCAGGGAAATTTTACCCTGTACCTGTGTATCAAGGCACATCCAAAGTAATTTTTTTAAATAGCCCACATTTCATTTCTCTCCAGTCAATCACTAGAAGGCTAGATTGTTCACTCAGTATCACAAACTGGTCTGTTGTTACAATGAACAACCCAATGTAATCATTTAACAATCATAATCAAATGTTGTTGCTTTTATGCTGAGTTTAAATATCAATGTGCTGGTTGCATTAAACCTAAAAACAAACATAACAGGCCCTCTACTACAACCAGGCAAAGCTTAACCAACCTCCAGGATATAAATATGTACTTTGTGTTATTCTTCTATATGCTACTTTTTTGTATTTTAGAATAAGCTTTTGTACTGTATGTGGTGAGACGGTTTTTTAATTTATTGTGTGAATTAAATAGTTGTTTATTGACAAATTCAGTGTTGCACGACTACAAGTGTGCTCACACTGTAAACACTCATTCTCCACTCCACTCTTTCTCTATGTAGTTCTCCCAGTTAGTCCTCTAGCCCTTCAAATGTAAATAAGCCCCCACACTGCTGGACCTCACTGCTGCCTTAGACACGGTCTGTCACAACACACTGCTCACCCGGTTGGAAACACTCTTGGGTATCACTGGCACTCCACTCTCCTGGTTTAGGTCATATCTCACAGCTAGGGAACAGTTTGTCTCCATAGTTAATTTCAGGTCCCCCAGTTCACCCCTCTCACATGGTGTTCCCCAGGGTTCTGTCCTAGGTCCCCTGCTCTTCGTCATTTACATCCTCCCCCTTGGTGACATCTTACGTCAGTATGGTTTAAACTTTCACTGCTATGCTGACGACACACAGATTTATATTCACACTAAGCCCTCCCACACACTCCCTCCCTCCAATCTGGTCACTTGCCTCAATGCCATTAGCACCTGGATGACACAGAATTTTCTCAAACTTAACCATGACAAAACAGAAGCCATACTCATTGCCACACCAGCTGTATTGAAAAAACTCAAACTATCACATCTATCCATCCCTGGCTATTTCACTACCACTACCTCTGAAGTTAAAAACCTTGGTGTCATTATTGATTCTACCCTCTCATTTGACACTCACATAAAAAACATCACCAAAACAGCTTTCTTCCACCTCAAAAACATTTCCAAACTCCGCCCCTCACTTAACCCCACCGCTGCTGAGACTCTCATCCATGAATTCATAACCTCCAGACTTGATTATTGTAACGCCCTTCTCTTTGGTATCTCAGCAAAGAGATTAAACAGACTCCAATACATTCAAAATTCCGCTGCAAAAGTTCTCACCCGCACTAGGCCCTGGCAACACATCACTCCCATCCTCCATCAACTACACTGGCTCCCTGTGCAATACCGTATTCAATTCAAAATCATTCTACTTGTTTTCAAAGCCCAACATAATCTTGCACCCTCTTATCTTTCAAACCTCCTGACCCCATACCAACCAACCCGCACCCTACGCTCCACCAATACCCACCTCCTGCTCACCCCCACTGCACATCTCTGTTCTATGGGTAACTGACCCCTCCATCTCACTCTCGCCATGTCCCATCCTATTGTTGTTTGTTGTTTTATATACTTTATTTTATTTTGTATAGTGTCTTTTAATAAGTGTACAGTGTCTGTCCCTATATGTTGTTTTATGACTGCCACTTGCCACAACTGTACAGTGTCCTTGGGTGACGTGAAAGGCGCTTTAAATAAAATGTATTATTATTATTATTATTATTATTATTATTATTACCACACTCAAGAACAATGGGAATGATTTTCCATACATCAGAGCCATCGGGCATCCAGCCTTTCAGATGGAATTGCATCCTGGGATAGCTTATATACATGTGATAGTGACAGTATGTGAGAAATGGATCAATGGCACGTTGAACACATCGTTGATACTATCTTTGATATAAAACAATAGGGAGAGCAACTGTTAATGTATGCAGTCACAGAATGATGAAATGAAGACAGACAGAATGAGAAGAGTAAAAAGTATCACAATATAGCACTAAATTATTGTTTACAATTGAAGGTGTTTTCCATGTTTACTATACATTTATGAATTCATTTGTATTTAAACACTGCACATTCAAAATGAGTAAACCACTATCAAAATATTTCCATTTCCACCAATTTTCTAAAAGTGGATGTTGTGTTGAATTTGGTGTAATGACACATTGGATTTCTACATGTTGTTTAACTCATTATTTCTCAAATATTGCATTGTTGTTGCCATCATTGTTGTTAACATCATTATGATGTTAAGCTAAACTAATGCCAGTGTCTCGATAATCACTTTTTTTGTTGGAATCCTAACGTCGAAATCACAACAGCTCCACATCTAATGTTTGTAGTTGCCAAGTCAGGGTTTTTTTCAATCATTGTTAGATTTCTATGATGTGCAGTAGCTACCTAATCAATCTCCTAAATACAACCTGAAGTAGAGTCTGTTTTATATCACTGAACTTATTCAAGACTCAATTCAGTATTCAACAGTTTGCCCCTTTCACTTGCCAACTTCAATTATTTTACTGCTGTAACCCCATGATAGATGAAGGGAGGGTAGTTTGGGAGCAAACAAAAGAGTCACTTTTTGCCAAGCATTCATGGTCAAGATATTGTGGGATAGCTACCTGCCAAGAAGTAATTACCTATTGATGAAGGATATCAAAATTTGTGGGCACTCTCTGAAGTATTATTGTTATATCTCAATAGGGAGAGCAGTTATCAGTGTTTTGAAGTTACATGATAATGGGGGGGGGGGAGTCATGGCAAAATAATAAGCAAAGTGGAAGAATGGAAAAAGGTCCGGGTTTAAAGCTAAATTAGAGGTTTAATGTATTCTTTCATATTTCCATGAAATTATGGTTTAAAACACTATCCCAACCAAACCAATTAAATGTCAAAACAAGCACTGGACTAGGGACCACACAAATATAACAAATTCATACAATAGTTCCTGGTTTGTGAATATAATCTTTTATGAGAAATGCAAAATTTACAACAACAAAAAAGTTCTCAAACTGTGTTTTGCAACATTGAGACAATCATATCTCCAAAAATATTTCTCCCATTCTGTACTTTAATGTCCAATGAAATAAAGTGAATTTTCTGCAAATCATCTCTCAACTATTCTTTGGAAATTAATGATAAATTGCTGGCTAGGGGTATCATTTTATGCACCAATGGGGTACCGCCCCAGCATTTGTACTTTTCCAGGCACTTTTCTTACCTTTATTTCTGAGAGTTTACTTGGCTCAGATAATAAAATGAGCTAATTTACATATTTTGTTGGAATTTATCTTTTCAGATCCATACCTCATGATAACAGAAGTATGTACCTCTGAAATGACCTGGAAGACCCAAGATGCGTTTTCGGTGGAACATAAGCATAAACATTAAAGCGTCCTTTAAGCTATTTCAAGAATAATAGTTTTGGAACATTCGCTTTCAGAATCTGAAGGAAATTAGGCTAGTGTAGGTGCAGAAATCAGTGCTGTAATGCTGACCATCAGGTTTGGTGGTTGCTTACTTTCTATAAGAAGAAAATGTTCTTAATTGGAAAATGGTGACTTGCCTTACAGTATGAACAGACAGACAGACAAAGAATAAAGCTAGGTGATTACAGAACATTGAGAAGTAAAACAGTTGGGGAAACTCACCATAGTGTTGGTGGCTCAGACCCTTCCACTTCCAAGTAGTCGTATTTGTCCTCCATCTGGAAGTCTGTAAAAATGATGGAGATGGTGTCTCCGGGATCAGCAAGTATGGTCCACGTACAGTCCACACTATTGTAATATTCACTTGGGAAATTGGGGCTTGAAATGATGCCACTTGAACCCCTCAGAGTATCACCACATGTGTCCTCAGCTGTCAATCAAACACGGAAAGACTTCTGTTAGGAATCTGATTTCAGTTCTTCACAGATTATACAGTAAGAAAATAACAGCTGAATGCCTTTCAAATAGACTGTCATATGTATGTATACATATGCTATGTAGCCTTTTAGTCTTTTTTTTTGGTCTTCCAGTATATTTTCTGCGGCAGCACTACTGTTCATTGCAATATCTAACTGTGTACGCTGGATAAGAAATCTTAAGAAATCTTGCTCTGCTGCCTTTCCTTGATATTCACATGAACTCAAATTAAGCCTTTGGTCTTAAAAGTGCTTTCACTGCGGTTATCACTCAACCAATACAGGCTGTGCTGAATTAAAGGTCCCAGCTGCTTTTCCCAACAGATCTGTTCATGTCTTTCTTTTCAAGGGCTCCAATTGAATGTGAAAGTACAATCTTTGATTGCAGTTTCCGAAATTTTTGTTTTTGGACAATTAGTGTAATGTACAGATAAAGACACATGGTCCGGTCTGTGCATACATCATAAATTATATTCTTATAATTTATACATGAAGGCAAACATCTACATACATAGATACTTACAGGGACATAGCATGGTCATGTATGTAGATATGGTTTTACAAACACTTTATGATGAAGTCACATTTATTATATTCGTTATAAGTTATACATTTCTCAGGACAGACATAGGTACTTATACAGGCACTGTACACATATCCTGATACTCAAAAACATATTGCACATAACCATGCACCTGTCATCATACATCAACACACACACACACATATACTCACAAACACACACACTTTTTAATTTGTTTTTCAAATTTTGGTTCCATTGAATGATCCATTGAGATCCCTGATATGGGCCAACAATCACTGATTAAATATATGAAAATGTTAATTGATATACAATACATGATACAATGAAAGAACCATTCATGCATTCATCATCTAACCCGCTTATTCCGCTGGAGCCTATCTCTGCAGGCATTGGCTGAGAGGCAGGAATACACTCTGGACAGGTTGCCAATCCATCACAGGGCATGGAAAAACCAAAAATGTCAATAGACAATACGTACAGTATGCTGGTGATGTCAAAAGCCCTATTTGCACTGGACCTCATGTGATTTGTAAGAATCGCTGGATGTCATGTGATTTCAATCCTGTGCAAATCTGCACATGTAAATGTCTGTAATTTCAAAATTCCACCACAGCATCCCACTAAATTGGGGTTATATTTTTCTTTGATTTTTCTCACCTTTTTTCTGCATCTTTAACCTAATGGCATTCTCACTGATAACCGTTAGGTTACCCTGTAGCTGTTTTGCACGTTTCATGTGCCATTATTTCCTCACTAGCTCCAGCAAGTTTCAGACCTCCCTCCATCTTAGCTTCTTTGTTCTCCTTGAACACGCAGTCACCAGGCTGCATAACCACACACATGCAGAAGAACATACGACCAGATCCCCACATGCCTGCACGCACTCACGCACAATGCTAATATGCACACACATGCACACGCAAAACACACACACAGACATGCACACGCATGTTATTATATTTTTCCAAGGTTGTTTGTATTAATAATATTGAATGAAGTCAGCCTCTGCTAATTCATAGAACACCCAAAATCTTTTCTTAGCTAAATCATTTAATCTGGTATCAGCTTAATGTATTGTATTTTGATTTAGTTAGCATTAACTATTAATGTGTCATTTGAATAATAAGTAATATAAATATTCATTGAAATAGCCAATTTACCGTGTTACATTATATTTATGAGACTAATATCCTTCCTTGGATTATGCCACCATAGAAGGTTGGTATAACCGGCATGAGTAGTTGAGGTATATCCTGCATGTAATTAATGCCCGTATGAGGACTGTTGAGACATATTTAAATGATTTTTCTTCACCATTTTAGTAGAGGTATTTCTCCTACAATGGGAAAAGCCAAAGAACTGTCAATTCAATAGAGACAGATGGTAAACTGCAAGTTTGGTAATGGGTACAAAAATAACATACAACGGTTAAACATATCATTTAGCGCTGTAAGGGCAAGCGGTGGTTGCAAGCTTGCCAGGGAAGGGACGCAGGTACACGTTGTCCCCAAGGATGGAAGATGGTGAGGGAGGCTATAAAGATAGGATCACAGTCTAAGAATTGCAGAGATCGGTTGCATTGTGGGGTCATCAAGTCTCAAAAAGAATCATAAGATGGCACCTCCATACCAGTAAACTATTTGAAAGAGAGCCCATACTGAGCACAATAAACAAAAGCTAGCATCTGGAGTTGCCAAACGTAATTGGAATTATGACGGGAAGTCAGATGAGAGGTCAGGTGAGACCAAAATTGAATGTTTTGGCCGTACACACCATCAATATGTCAAAACAATAATAAATAAAAGGAGATGCACCTCATACCTACTGTCAAATATGGAGGTGGGTTATTGATGTTTTGGAGATATTTTGCTGCCAGTGATCCAGGGGCACTATTTATCATCAATGGCATAATTAATTCAGCAAAGTACTAGGACATCTTGGCAGACAATCTTGTTGACTCTGCTATGAAGCTGAGATTTGGCCATAGGTAGATTGTCCTCAAACAATTGTCACAATGACCCCAAACATACATCAAAATCCACACAGACATGGTTGAGTGATGTACAAACCCAACCAAAGGATATGGTAAAAAAAAAAAAACAACAACAGTATTTTCTATGCATATCGATCAACAAGTATTGTAAATGGTTCAAGCATCTTCCTCCATTTAAACAATTGTTCATGTCTCTGTGGGGCTCACATCTCAATTTAATGCTTTAAGTCAAGATGTGATGTGTCTGGTTATTAAAATTAAAAAAAACTCATGAACACAGTGAGGACACATGTGTGTCTTATGTGAAGTTTTCACACAGTGGTTTGGAGAATATATCTACATGCAGATGATCTGAGGAACACCTTTTCCCTGGACTTTATATTCTAAAAAACACGTAAAATTTTGTCAGTGTGGCCCAGGTGTTAATATTTAATAATTGTCCTCCCCTCTCTTCCATGCCAAAGACACAGATAATCCTGCAACTATTTGCAGAAATATTGTCGGGACAGGAATATAGCACAAAACCAAAAGATGAATACTCATTCATTTACAGAAAGAAATGCATGGTTTGTATGATAACACTTGCAGTGATGACTTGCACAGTGGAATGTACACTGGCCTTAAATCAACCAAAGATGTTTGCAACAAGATTCTCAACATACAGTGGTTTTGTATTTCATTTGTTCCTGCCACTGTGAGAAATCAGACGGGCACAATGTGACCATCTAATCCGAAGCTTTCTGAAATAGCAGTAGAGTGGCAGCTCAGTGTCCTTTTTCAAGGAGATGAGCTGAAAGTCGTTAGTAAATATCAAATGTTTGCCAGAGGGAATTTAACTACGAGGCAACATGTATTAACCACAGTAATCTAATGGCCCCTTTAGAGACAATGCCACAACAACAAAAACAACATATATAATGCTAAAAGATAGACTGAAATGTGGCTACCATAATCTATGCGATTGTGAAATGATAGTAGATAGCTAGATAAGAGGAATTAGCAGGGGTGCTGTGTGTTATATATGACCAGCCAGAGGGGGCAACCTGAGTACCCAAACATTGACAGTAACTTTGTCTTAATTCACATGCATTAGATGACACTGATTGACTGGTAAAATAGACAGTGCAGATAGCTCACAGGTGATCTCCTCTTGCCTGCCACAGACAATGAAAGGGTCAAATTTGCAATGGTTGGGAAATAAACCTGTGGTCACTGGAGATATTTTCAAACAGATGGGCGAAAGGATTAAGAGCGCTACTTAAAATGTGATAACAATGATTTAAAATATTTTATGTCTATTTTTTCTTTTTTTGTGCATGAAAAATCTATACGGTGAATCAAGAGGTGTACATTTCCCCAAATACAAATGACACTGCTGCACCCTACTGTCGGAACATTACAAGTATTTTTTCCTGGGTGGCGGCATTCTTGCCCTAAAACGTCAAATGAAACGCTTTGTAAGCTCCACCTCTACAACTGGATTACTGTGTGTAATATCTTACTCGCAAGACCCATTCTGTCATTGCCGCGGTATGACATTAGCTTTGTCTCCTTTTCTTGCTTGAGTTTTCCTTTTCCTAGCTTTGCTTCCTACCTGTTTGTATAATGGCGGCAGAAGACAAAGTGAGATGGTTAAAAGCCACCATCTTCAAAACGATATTGTAACATCTAATTTCCACTGCCTTGGCTATGGCTGGATTTGGCTGGAGTAGGCATTCACAGAATTGCTTTCATCTCATTTCACCATTTTACAAAATTGTGGCTACAATGAATGACACTATGCAGCTCCAGCTATTCAGAGAAATAAGATCATGAGTTCCAGTAACTATTCACAAAATGAAATGCTTCACAGTGATGTGACAATGTTTCTGCTTTTTGTCCTTTTTTCCTTCCGTGAATTAGGTAGAGGTGATATAAAAAATGAGTTCTGAACCATTGCTGGCTTTATTTCAAAGCACAACATGGTCCCTGCTTTCAGCATTGCTTCCTGTTAAGTGAATAGATTCTGTCCAGCAAAACACATTCTGTACAACAAAACACATTCTGTACATCTGGAGTTTGCAAAACCTAATTAGAATTATGACTGGAAGAGAAATTGAGCATTTTGGCCATATACACCATCAACATGTTTGGCAGCAAAAGAGGAATGCATACAAGCAGAAGCACTTCATACCTATTGTCAAATATGGAGGTGTGTCATTGATGTTTTGGGAATGTTTTGCCTCCAATGGTTCAGGAGCACTATTTAAAATGAATGGCACAATGAATTCAACAAAGTACAAGGAATATTGGCAGAAAATCTGCTCATCTCTCCTAGGAAGCTGAGACTTGGTGGTAGCTAGATCGTCCACTAGGATAATGACTTCAAACATACATCAAAATCCCATAAAAACATGTGGCTGAACTGAAAAGGGCGGTCGATAAGCACACAACAAGGGTATCAATGATTATGAAAAGTTCTGCATGGAGAAAACAATCCCTCAAAATGTGTTCTATAACTATATCACAAATTATAGGAAAAGACTACTGGCTGTCATCTTTGCCAGGGGTGCCACAATTAACCATTTTGCAGCCAGTAGACCAAATACTTTCTTCCAGGTAAAAATGCCCTCACCCTGCCTACTCACTTTTACAAACTGCCACGGAGATATATATATATATATATATATATATATATACACATATATACATATATACATATATACAGTGGGCTCCAAAATTATTGGCACCCCTGACTGGCAATGCACAAAAAATTAAGAATATGATTACTGAGATGATTACTACTCAAAATGCTGAACATGTGAAAAACATGTGAAAAAACAAAAAAATGGATTTCACCAAAATCAAGATTCAATTTTTTTGGCACCCCCGGTTTATTACTTGGTGCATCCACCTCACAGCAAGTTTAACAGCATGAAGGTTTTCCTATCAAGCCTGACAAGGTTAAGGAACACATTTGGTGGGATTTTAGACCATTCCTCTATACAGATCCTTGTAAGGCCCTTTTCTTTCTTGCATTTGGTCCAAAATACATTCCTCTATAATTATACTACACTCAATAAATACTCAATTCTCTGGTTGACAGCCATGGTTTAAATGCTCATCCGGGTAATTTTGTACATAGGTAAGGCACGGTCATCCGGGTACTTCGCCTCATTATGGTTCAAGCTCACAACAAGAAAACTTTCAACTGCTGCGTTCCATGTTCACTTGGAAGCTTGTATATGTAGATCTGTTATGGGAGCTCAGACCTTGTGGTGCCAGGCAGCTGACAAGAAGCTGTGAATAGCTTTGACACAGAGATACCTAATATACACTGTTCATTGGCCGTTAGCCGTTATTATGTATTCCTAAATTTTGGCTAACTTAGGTCAGAATTAGGAGTTTCCGAGGTATGTGAACTGTTAGTAACAGTTTCTTCCCAAAATCTATCGCAAAGGTTAAATATGCGGTAATAAATATCAATCGCTAAGGTTAAAGATCCAGTATTTTAATTGCAACACATTACATCTAGCTGAGTATTTTCATGGTCAGTGGTTCAGTCTTTATTATGTTTGTAAATATTACCTGACAGGCCCACGTTGATTAAAGTGAATGACACAGCTGAAAATATCTTTCTGCTTTTCTTATGTTTTTCATAGCTGAAAGTGATAGAAAACTCAGAACTCCAGTGTCCAGAAAGGAACTATATTTAGCTAAGTGGTGTGTTCTAGTGGTACTATTGTATGTGCAATAGTGCAGATAGCATAGAGATACTTGTCATGTCTTACATGGGAAGCACTAGGCCAGACAGAAGAGTGAAGAACTGAAATGCATTTGCTAAGTACCCTCTGTATCATTCTGCCTTCCTGTTAACAGTGTGTTGCATTAACGCCTCAACCTCCCATCCTGATGAACAACACAAGTGGGAGATGCGTAGGCCTACATCATGGTTTTAGTTTTATTTTATTGTATTTTAGTTGTAGCCATGGTAGAAGAGATATAAACCACTCTGCGCCTGTGCATATACAATAATTAATAACACTTCAGGGTGGTTAATACCCTGCCGTGTTGCACATTCTTGTATATGCACTGCATATCATGTACAATGTTTATATCATATGTAATGCCCCCTAAAAACAAAATGAACTATACGGGGCTGGCAAGCATTACTGTGTATGAAACTTTGATGCCGACCTGGATGTGTCTCAAATTGCACGCTCCTGTACTTCTTCGTGTTCTTATAAGCTTAACTAACAAGAGCACCAACAAGAACACATCATTTGAGATGCACTTGTACTATAACGTCATGCACGATAACGTTTCCAACATGTACTGTGCTTTGTTTCCTTGGTAACTCGCTCTAGCTACAGACACTGTTGGCTTTGTACAAACCTAAATAAAAACAAAGGTACACAAACTCGTCACATCCTGTGGCCACCACCACTGTCGTTGCTAGATATTTTTTCCAATTCTTCTTTGCTGTCAGCACTGAAAACACAATGACTAATGACTACATTGGAAAGGGGAATGTGCTCCGAAGCAGAATTCCATTTTCAGTCCTCCCAAGTACAACAAGAGAACTTTGGTGAATTTGATGTGTACTTGGCAGTTTTGTACATGAATTTGGGACGCATTCCTGGCTAATTGGGTTCAGGTGAAATATATTTAACCCTATCCAATCCGCCCCCTTGTGGTTGAGTCATCAATGTCACAAATTATTGTTGTGTTTATATTTATATCAAACAAAAAACTGCAACGTGATAAAACCGCAAAACGGCAATGCCAGTATCGAGAACAGCAGTTCAGATTCTCGTCAGCCTCTTACTTGCAATGCAGGGCAAAAAAACAGCAGGGTTGTAAATGCGCTTACGGTTTACAACCCTAACCTAGTGACAGACTAAGACAATAAAAGGCATATATATATCTGATTGTGAAGCTATTTCTAGATTTTCGAGAAAAGGACTATACCAAAGCAAAGTCTTAATCTACTTATTATTGTCGTGTAAATGCATTGCTCAGTCATGTCAGTACCAAACTAAGGTAAAACAAAGTATAACGTGTCATATTCAGGTGACGGACAGTTTAGGAATATTGCTGCGTTCGCATAGCAGAATTAATATACAGATGTGTGTAATTACAGGATTTGGACTTGCTATAGATGTAAACCTATAAAAATTGGCTAACAGGGCTCTGGATAACATAATTTTGAAATAAAATTCCATTTTAAATGTGATGCAGATTTGTTAGAAAGCATTAGGGTGAGCAATCCTTTGTGGAGAGCTTTTTGAACACTTGACATATATTGAGACCCTCATATACATGAATTAAACACACGAGAAGGTACTTTTTCTTTACATTTTGTATCAAAAAATTGGATAATAAGATTTTCTGATCATTCGTGTGTCTGGAGAAAAAGATATGCAGATGTTTTGTATTTGGAGAGATTTGGGGATACTTGAGGACATGGGAAAACTGAATACCCATCAATATCTTTACCATATTTTGTACCCAAGTTGACATCAAGTTTGTGCACAAATATAAAGTGGTTCTGGGTTGGTCCTTGTCTTAGGAATTTAGACATTCAGTGCTAACTATAAAAACATAAGGAGTTTTGTAATTTATTTGTATTTTAGCATAAGTTTTATGTATACTGTATGTACATGCGCTGACAAATTTGTTCTGTCTGAAATATCTGAATGGCACAAGCCTCTTCCTTTCTTTTATATTAGGTTTTTATTTTTCTGTATATATATTGCTGTAATTAAGTATAATCTTCAGTAAAAGCAGTGGACCATATTAATACCATTTATAGTTTGACACTAGTTTGACAAACTGGCAAGAAAGGGCAATTTTCCCTTGGTAGAATGTGTTGAAAGCAGTGACATTGCTCTATGCTCTTTGCTTATGTAATATTTCTTCTCACTGTTGAGGTACTCAGTAATTGCTACTTTCTGTACACAAATATGTTGACCAGAAAAATATAATTAAAGTAAAGATCTTTCGGCAAAATATAATTAATATCCTTAATTCCATTTAAAATTAACTTTTGACTTTCCAAATGCGGACTCATAAGTAAATAGTATAAAAATTTGGTCTTTAGACAGAAATAAAACTTCAGTGGAATAGAAGAAGCCCCTTCTCAGTATTAATTAATTGAAGTTGACATCTCACAAACATGCAAAAGCAGAAGCATGCATGGCACAAAGAAAAAACCCTTCAGAGTCATGCACAGCATTGGTGTGGTCCAGACACGCACACACACACACACACACACACCGCACAGCCTCTCTCTTTCATGACCTCAAAAAAAATCAATGATTGGGTATTCACCTCTGCATATGGGGACAGGGAAGTCCCACACAGCTGTATGGCCGGTGTTTGTGACGCAGGTGAGTTGTGGGTGCCCATCCAGGACATAGCCTGTCACACAGCTGTACCGGATCTTGTCCCCCACGTTGAAGCGTGTCCCATACAGGATGCCTTTTGGGGGAACTCCTGGATTTCCACAGGAACTGCTCTGCAACTCTGTGAGGATGGGGAACCATTACTGCCAATTATATTACCTTGCATTACATTACACTGATGCCGTTATCCACAAGGATAAGTATTACTCAAGCATAAAACCCAAACCCATCTCCGAATCAACGATAAATTAAGTGCAAACAACAGCAACATGAATGGAAAGTCTAATTTCCAAAATTCATTTTATTTATTTCAATTATTTTGATAATGGCCCTCTGTGACTGGCAAAACATTGACACGTTGTCATTTAATTGATGTGACAGCAGTTAAAATGATAGTTACAGTAGGCCTAAATGCACAAATTATGCATAGACTGCATTTGTAAACTCTGTTTGACCCCTAAAGTCTCGCCAGGGCTGGGCCAGTGTGTTGTTTTTTTCACAGTGCAATTTTACAAAGTTCACTGAATGCAAAGATCAGTGTTCTACATCGATACATGACTATTTAAAAAAAGAAAGAAATAATACGTTTTTAAACAAGAGTAATAAGAGTTTAAACTCCAATTCCAGAGAATTTTGGATGATACAGGTTGGACAGACACCTTCACTGTTACCAATGATGTACTTAAGTCCTTTTTTTGGCAGTATGTGTACTTTATTAAAGTATTTTAATTATTTGAGACTTACTGCTTACTTGCACTTATTTCCACTCGGCCACATTTCAAAGTAAAATATCCTATACTACTTTGAGGGGCATGTGTCATTACTCGTTACTCTGAAGTGTGGAAAAAATTTGTTATCTACAATAAAGAAATCCCAACAAATAATGATTCTTTCACTAGTTAGCTAACGTTAATGCATTAAAGCCACTTCATTCATAAGTCCATAATACAATGTATTTGGAACTAGTAGTGTTATAGAAACGTGGATGTTGTTAACAGTAGGCCATCAGTCCAAACATTAACTTAAAGTTCAGTAAACAAATGTCTGTTAAACATACAAGTCTGCTAGCCAACGTTATCCATTGATATTCGCTTCTAAACCGGACAGGGATTTAACGTTACAAGCAATATAGTGTAAGTTGCTAACTTCTTGTGGAGGCATTGAACAATGCCAGTGTTAATGCGGTAAGCTAAGTGCTGCAGTGGAAGATATACAGAGCTGCCATTAGCTACAAGCTTAAATTCTCCCTATGTTTAATGAATGAGCATAACATTTCTGGGAGGCATTTTGTTTCTCACTTCATGTTACACTTTGTATGGGCAGCTAACTATTTTAGCTAGCTTTATCTAGCCTTGGTAGCTAGTGGAAGATAAACTGCCAATGAAACAGCTTATTATTCTTGCTTTAGTTTTGACGCCTTGGTTTTAGTGTGTAAATAATGTGTAACTTATATAACATCATTGTCCGGTTGTCCTCAATATAAAAAATAGTTAATTTTCATGTGAATTTTTATGTTATATTTTTTTCTTTAATTTGATGAACAGTTCATACACAGTCATTCATAGCTTGGCAGCATATGTTCCTATGTTATGTTCTTCCCTGGTGTTATTTTGTCATAAAAATATATCCCTAGAAGAGGGGCAGCAGTGCCCTTTTTCATGAGGAGCTTGACTTATTATAGATCTGAAAGGTCTGTTTCCTGAAGTAAATACAGTATCACCGAATACAGATATCAATATCATATCAGCAATTGCTTATACAATACAATTGTTTTATACAACACAACCAATAAACTGAAATTCAGCCTACACCCTCATATAAACAATAAAACAGATTATGCTTGTTAAACAGTCGTGTTGTGTGGCAGCAACAGTGTGAGTGCATGATCTAGCTTTCTCATGAATATCAGGCTATGAAATGTATTTTAAATGACATTGGGTGCGCCTTGATACAGTCGTGTGAAGTTGCATTGAAATTGATCTAGGATCAGATTTTCCGGCCAGTTGTAACTTACAATGGGTTTGTTTCGCAAAAACGATTTAGCGAGAATTTTCACTCGCAAATCGCAATATCTTATCAAAACGCATTTCATGGGTGTCTCGGTGGCACAGCCTGTAGAGCACTGACCGCATGCTCATTGCGAGCCGCGTTGTCTTTCCCTCTCTCACGCTCCCATTCTTCCTGTCTCTCTGTACTATACTGTCCAATAAAGATGAAAAAACCCAAAAAAATCTAAAAAAAACCCCCCAAAAAAACGCATTTCATGAAAATGCATCCCTTGCGAATCGCAAATGAAACTGTGACGCCTACAGACATCTTGCAGAACTGATGTTTTCCTTGCAAATACAGCATTTCTTCTGTGATGAAGAGCTGAAACAGAGGCAGGTTCCAGAATAGTCTTCTGTGATCACGCCAATTATTGAAATAATTGAACCATATAGATGATGTTTATGCAACCTTCTTGACAGAAATCTTAAATCAGTCACCAAGAGAAGCATGACCTTATCTTGTTTCAAGTGTCCCCTACTTTTTGTAAGTATATGCTGCTTATACCTACTTCAAGTTTATTTTTAAAGTAGGGATATACATTTTCACATGTTTAAGTAGGCTAATTCACAAAACTAATTTGGCCCATTAATGGCTACCTACAGTGAAGTAGAAAAAAGAAAAGAAAATGCACTTTAAATAGCCTCTACTCTCTGGGATTTACTTCAGAATAACTGACAGCTGACAGTTCCGTGTCACCGTCAGCTTTCTTGGGCTTGTCAGGCAAAGCAATTGAATAAGCAAGCCTTCCGTCCAGATAAAGCAACAACGTATTGTGAATACTGATTTCAGGTGTCAGAAGTCCTTGGTGCAACTGATACAAATGACAAATTCCCATCATCAAGGCACCAACTGGGAACGAACACTTTTAGAAATGGGTAAGCTTCCACACTGTAAACATTGGCCAACAGGTTGAATGTAATGCCAGTTACAGAGTAATCTAATCTGGGAGCACAAACAGGTGCACTTGGAGTAACTGTAAAAAAGGTCGAAACATTTTGACTGACAACTGCGCCTTTCCCCCTGACAACCGCTAATAAAACGTGAGCAATGCAAGGAAAGCAAGTCATTTTAAAAGATGACAGCCTACATTTCAATGTAAGCTCTGATTGAAAATACAGGTCTTTTATGACGATTTTTGCATGTCCCTTCATTATTCTGTGACCTCTGTAAATTAACAGTTGCTCTCCCTATTGTTTAATATCAAATAGTGTATAAACAATGCTACGATCTCACTACTGAGCCCTGACTGCTGATGGGTGTGAATTAATTTCCATTATTCTTTGAAGTGGGGAAAGGGGGGAGAGTTTACAATGCCAGTAAAATCATCAGTCTTTACAGTAGTTTATTAACTAACATTAGCTGATTAAAAGTTTTAGGCTACCTATCGTTTTGTATGTATGTTTGTATGTTTGTGCGTTTGTAATTGTAGCTGCCAAATCCATATTTATTTTATTTAGATATTATTGTATTTAATACATTTTACACATGATGCATGTTGATGTAATTAGTTCTAGTCTAGCTGTTAAAAATGTGCACTATTTACATGACATTGTAGCGTACTATTTGAAGTTGATTCAATATTGAGTAATTTGTGCATGACGGAGCACTTCAGCCATTAACACCCCTGAGTCTGTTGGGAGGGGGTTGTGTGAAGACATGTCCTTTTCAGGCTTCATACTGACAAAGGACAAAACAACTGCCTATAAAACCTAAAATCTAAACATAGGCTACTTTAAATTATGTCCCCTACCCTACCACAAATGTGTGTTTTTCAGACATGAGCAGTTTTGTGAAAGTGATATTTATGTTCGACTGCTTCTGCAAGTTGAATTGTTGTTGACTAAAATTGCTATTCAATCTGCCTCAGTAAATTGGGTAGCCTATTGTCCAATTTCAATTATGTTGAAGAAAGTAATTTTGATTCCGTATGGTAAACCCACCTCTAGATTTAACTGAAGGGAAAGCTATCTTCAGTTGTGCTTACCACATGGTTTACACAATCATTATAAATGCAGAGGCGTGAGAAAGCTAAAAAAGCTAAAAAAAAAAAAAAGCTGGGGAAATATTAGTTGTGATACAAATGATATCTTCAAACCAGAACTATGCAATCCTCTATATGTAGCAAGTCACCCCGAAATGCAACGCGGCTGCCCCCTGCTGTTGGAACCTCGCAAGTATTGTTTCCTGGCCAGTGGCATTCTTGCCACGGAAGCGGAACACCAAATGAACCCGGACACCGCAGTAGGTTCTGTTTTATATCCCTCAACTTAGTCAAGACTCAACTCAATCAACTCAGCATTCAATAGTTTATCCAATTCACTTATCAACTTAAATTATTTTACTGCTGTAATCCCATGATAGATAGAGAGACGGTAGTTTGGGAGCAAACGAAAGAGTCACTTTTCGCCAAGCATTCATATGCAAGGTATTGTGGGTTAGCTACCTGACAATAAATAATTACCTGTTGATGAGGGCTATCAAAATTTGTGGGCACTCTCTGAAGTATTATTGTTATATCTCAATAGGGAGAGCAGTTATCAGTGTTTTGAAGTTACATGATAATGGGGGGAGTCATGACAAAATAATAAGGAAGGTGGGAGTATGAAAAAGGTTCATGGTTTAGGTTTAGAGGTTAAACCTGAGATTCCTTCTTCTTCATATTTTCACAAAATTATGGTTTAAAACACTATCCCAATCAAACCAATTAAAATGAGCAATTACTGGTTTAGGGACTAAGCAAATATGGCAATTAAATAATACTAGAGTTTCTGGCTTGTTTTTTGATGAGAAAATGTGAAACTCACAACAAAATTATTAAAGGCAGTTTTCTCAAAACTGTGTTTTGCACAAATGCAACAGTGAAACAATCATATCTCCAGAAGTGTACTTTAATGTGCAATGAAAAACTGAAAAAATCCAATTTTGAAACATGCATCTGAAGCATGGACCCAGTCAAATCTGAACAGACAAATATACAATAATAGAGGAAATCAGGAAGGGAGCAAATACTTTTTGGTGGTACCATACTCAGTGGCTATTTTATTACGCATCTATATAGACAGCAACACATTTTTTGTCATTTGGCAATACTTGTTGTTTATTCTTTGCCAGAAAATCTCTTACCTTCGTAATATGTCTTAAATCCATGCGCACTCACAGCAAAGTCACTGGTGAGGCGCAGTGAAAAGACTGATCCTGTGCTCGTGACAGGCGGAGGGATTTGGAATCCTGTTAACCTATGAAAAAACAAGACAAAAAGCACAAGACAATTCAGAATGTCAAGATATCTTTTCTCCATGAATCACTTGTGGACCCAACATCTAATGTAGTAGCTGACTAAAAGATCATAGATATAAGGACATACCTAATTTAGCTATAACTAATGGCATTTTTTTTCTTTCATTGGTAAGTTGTGAAAATCCTGCAAAGGTCTGCTGACACTCTCAGGTGAAGTCGCTTTCCACCGTCAATGGAAGAAGAGTTTTTCAGTCACTTCATTTCTGCTGCATATTAATAAATTGCCTGCTTTTCACCACCCCAGGCTACAACGTTTTTTATTTTCTTTTTTATTTGGCCTGGTGTCTATTTCTGGGCTGCCAAAGGAGATTAAGTGAAATGTAGTATATTAAATGCCATCTTATCATTTTATGAAGTGGTGTTATGAATAGTTTTGAGACATTTAATATTTACATTAAGACATTTGTTAAAAGGCTCACCACTGCAATGGTACAAAGCATGTTGTTAATCACATTGGCAAATTCAGCGTTGAAGGACCATACTGTTAATTCACTGATACGCCAAAAAAACTGAATATAAACACACCATGAATGTCAGCCATATCATAAAACGAACATGAACACAATTTTAGAAGCTGTTCTTTTTTACATATTGCGATAGGTAACTTGCATACACTTTATTTTAAATATAAAATGAACAGTAAATCAACTCCCGTAGTCCTGTAGTCATGGAACAAAGACAACTGACTAAAGAAAAGAAAGATTTCAATGCCTTCCCTTTGAAAACATATGCCAAAAGTCTTTAAAATCAGTTGGACTTATGACTAATGATGACTTTCAAATCAAAAGTTAATACCAATATGCTTTCAATTGATGACTTTAATAAGCAATCATCAATGATCTGTACAGTACCATCGTTCACAAAGGGAATGCAGTTCTTAACCTTTTAAGTTAACTCCTGCTCATGGCACATTATTGGAACATTAGGTGATTTGAATAAATATTCCCACTCCTAAAAAAGCTTTGAATACTGTAACCCCCGCCCCCTGCCCATAGCCCCCCCCTTTCTTCAGTATAAGCATTCTAACAGTATGCACTATTCCTGCATACATGAGGAACATTTATTGTGATGTTCACTGAGAACTGTACCTTGCCACTACACATTCTAAATTTGCTAAAAATTCAACAAAAAGTACAGCAGCAAGATACAGTTCTCAGCGAACATCTCAATAAATTTACACAGTACCGTTGCTCCGATGCTGTGGACACGATTGGACTAACCGATGCCCCAGCTGCGAATAATGCAGTTCACCAACTCAAAGTAAAAACCCTTCTGTTCATATCATGCCTCACCAGATGCATCACTTGCAGAAGCATATTTTGTTATCAAAACCAACATTCCATCAGGATGATACAGTCTCTCAAAAGCATTCTCCTCCCTTTGCAATCTGGTGCATTGGAGTTCCAGTTTCAACTGAAGCAGCTATTTATATGGATCCTTCTGTTCACAGAAAGGTTTGATGCATTCAGTAATGAATGAAGTTAATGTGTACATCATCACACTTCCTTCACAAGACCTACAATCTTTGGGGCTGAAGAGATTTTCAAACGGTAGCTTCCTTTGTTTTTCTAAATTGTATTATATTATAAAACAGGGAGGACAAGTCTGGCAATCTGATTGGTTAATTGCAGTGATAAAATAACAATATACCACTGCTATGACTTCTAATGCTTGTTTACTGTTCTATTTCAATTATCACTCTGTGGCGAAGCTGTCATTCAAGTCAAAATGAAAAACTGTTGCATGCAAGTCGATGCACGTCAATCACCTTGCAACAATGTTGCCCAGGACTTGCAACACAGTGCAACAGACTGCCTCCGCGTCCACATGATTCAGAAACGGGTCATCAGATGCGGGTCTTGATTTGTGAGAGCGATTTGTGTCTGTAAGCGGGCAGAAGTGCAAGTTCTCTCAGGTGACCAAAATCGGAGAAAGCAGAGCAGTGTTCACCACACCGAACAATGCGTCTTCTCCAAATAACAAAATGAGTAGACCTTCGCAACATGATCCCACTGATGTTGGACAGTTTTTCAGTGTTTGCACAATGTACAAATAAAACTCATAAAGGCATAAACTATTGTTTGCTCACTCACGGTAGCTTGCAAGCCAACTAGCTAGCTAGCAAGTTTGGCAGAATAACGTACGTTAGAGTTTACTAATGTTGCACAGCAACGGCCTGGCACTATCTGGAGTAGCAGGGAACAATTTTCTTGTAAATTATTTTTAGAATGATATGGTTATTAAAAAACACTTTTAATAGGATACCTTCATATTTGGTAACCGTTTTATAAAAGCAATAACTAACTCCAGGACCTAGTATATTGTAATTTTATCGCAACTGTGACCCTCCAATGTGTGTCGGGCTGAATAACGGGCCTTAGCTGTGATAAAATTACATTATACCATGTCCTGTACTATTGCCTGAGTTATTGCATAATTATACCTGTTATCACTGCAACAGATAATGCTTTGGCAAACATCAGAATTATATGTAAAACATATTTTGTTTCCAGAATCAAACTAAGAAGGTAGTTTACACAATTAGACTAGATATTATATAAATTGATGGGGAAATGTTCTGTTAAATTCATAAGTAAGCCATACGTGTTTGGCTTACTTACATAAATTATTAAATGACTGGCTAACACATAGTACTGTATATTCCACTGTGAAGATGGGTACTTTGTATCCAGCATAAGTCAGGGATGGAAAACTGTTTCAAACAATTCCTTCCCACGAACTACTGGACATGTTCACTAGTCCAGGTACCGATGCAGTCAAAACAAATGTGCAAAGAAATAACCCATCACCAACTGAACATGAGGGCCTCTGCTGCCTGCCCCAGTGGAGGAGAGTTATGTTAACTTTTATTGAGATGTTAGCCAGGGACCACTTCTTTTGGGGGTTCATTGGCTTCCAGTGTTTCCTACAGGATTTTAGAAACCTGCGGTGATGGGACTTTGAACCATATAGGGATACTCAAACCACCCTGTCGGGCACGAACACTCATTCCAGTCAAAGTCAGTTAGATCACATTTCTTCCCCATTCTGACATTTGGTCTGAAAAAAGAGGTCAAGAGGTTCAGCCATTTATGTATTTAATGGATGCCACGTGATTATCTGATTAAATATTTGCATTAACAAGCTGGTGTACAGGTCTACCTAATAAAGTGATCACTGAGTATATGAGACTTCACCACATGGGTAATCTGAGATTTAAACTAGATTCAAAAATAATACATTTGTGGTCTGGGATACCTGCCTCCTCAATGTTAATAGAGTCAAATTTTTGGCCCATAGTTATATCTAGATCAAGAGTGTGGCCTTAACATGCATATTACAATAAAATAACAACAACTTTATCAATCTGACAGAAAACTACCTTGTGGTTTGAGAGAACATTAAATATTATACATACAGTACAACTATCAACATTAATGCTGATCATTGGATAAAAATGAATAGAACAGTAATGCATATGTTATCCATTTGGGATAGATTTAAAGGCACTAAGGGTCAGCAGGATACACTGTTTACAAAGTGCCTTGTAGAAACGCTCTCTAAACTTTGTACACATGTGGACAGGACATGTTACCCTTTCAAATGTGCACTGTAAACTAAGAATTACAACATGTTTTAATTATTTTGCAAGGATTTTGTACAGTCCACAGTCTATATAAAGATTATGCAAATTAAATATTTGAAGCAATGAAATTAACTGGTAGACGAGTCTTCTGCAGTTTCAGGCATTACGCATGTGTATCTAATGTGCACACCTGGAGTTATAAAGCTTTCAACAGAACGGTGCAAAAGAGATGAAAATTGGCCCATTTGTACTTATGCGCGTTGAAGTGATTATCCTCAATTTTTCAGTTTTGGGGGATCTGTGGTGACTGGTCGTCACAAAAGCTTGTTTTCACACTCCAAATACCGCAGTTCCATTCGTAGAAGATAATCTAGCGGTAGTGTATTTCGGAAAAAGAAGACTGTCGACAACTAACAATGTACGCGGTAATATTGAGCAACAAATCAAACCTAATTTTAAAGATGCTTTTGGGATTTCAGGCTTGCTTTTCTCATTTGGCATACACGTTCCTGTGTGTGCATCATCACATTTGAATACAAGGCAGGACTGCCTAGAGCAACATCTCAAACCTCATTTTAAAGATGCCTTTTCAATTTTAGGCACATGCTCTTCTGCATTCGGCATGCAATTCCTCAGCATGCGTCATCACATTTCAATACTTGGCAGGATTGTCACAGCTGACACCACCAGCTGAAAATAGCATACAGAGGAATGATTACAGAATTCAAAAGGTATTGAATCGATATTGCTACAAAAATGGCATCATGAACAGGTATCAAATCTGGCATTTTTTAATATGAAACAATTAAGGACGGACACGTTTAATGGATACATATTTCATCATTTCTTTCTGCCTTTCCGAATCTAACCTTTTTCCCCGTGGAAGACAATGTAGCTCTTTAAAGCCCTGCAACTTGTGGATGCTCTGAGATTGATACGTGCTCCAGTCAGACATATGACAGATGGATGTATTGACGCATACCGTCTTTCCCCAAGGTATTGCAGGAATAAATTTACCCGCATAAATATTTATGATTGCCACCCATCTTCAATTTCCCTGAAACCACTATCAAACAGTACGGCAAACAAGAAGGAGAGACTGTAAATGTGTCAAACAGAGAAGGTGCAGCGTTCAAGGAAACGGTGATAAAACGCAGCGAGAATCCATTGCAAAGAAAGTGTTTGTAACTAAGCCTGTCTCTGTGCCTCTCCTGCATATTTCAATGTGTTCACTTGTTCATTAAGCCGTTCAAAGGTTCTTTGAGAATATGGTCTGTGTGCTTAATTCCATTCCGTGTTAATAGCTGTGAAAGACAAAACAAGGCATGCAAAGCCAGGTATCCTGGGAGCATCTATTCCCTTAGCATGGCCCTAAATACATTCCAGGCACATTCTTTATTAATGAGCCGAACCTCTAGAAGATCAGCAATGCCATTCCATGAATACAAAAAAAGGGATAAAATAAATAAATAAAAGCCTCGTCAAATTTCTCCCGCTAGTAAACGAAGTGATTAGGGCAAGAGGTGACGTATGTTTTAGCGGTAATGGGTCCGAGTGGTGAAACGAACGCTCTAAAAACGGCGGAGAAAATGGTCGCCTTGTTGACACGCATAAATAACGGAGCCGTGCCACAGACGGTGAAACACGAGACCGCGGAGAGGCCCGAGGGTGTTCTCCGTCCATCACGACGCCGATCGCATGGCTCCTCACTCCACCCCTCCCCTGCCTACAGGTGTCTGCAGGCCCCCCTGTGCCAGGCTGCGGGGATCAGGGGAAGAGGGGCCGAATCAGTCATACAGGTGTTATCGGTCACTCGCAGGAAGGAGCAGCCATGTCACCGCTGGCTACCTCCAGCGGCTCAACATGTTCTAATGACACCCTGAGGGGATTATGTGCCTCGCCACAGGCCGGTCCAGCGGAATTACAACACAGCACAGGAACACATGCCCACAAATAAGCCTCTGGCTGCACTGCCAGAACATTGTGTACCATTTCCAACCTCCAGTTTTGTTAACTCAGTTTCATATTTGTGTGTGAGGTTTCTACTTAATTCTACTTAAACATAGTTTTGAAATGATTTTGCTGGGAATTTACTTCCAATTATTATTATCCATATCTTTTTTTATTCAAATTTATTCAAATGTGAAGCCTGGGCCTGTTCAGTTTGATTATTGATTTAACATTCCAGGTAATAATATATTATGGGTTTCTTTGAAGGACAACTCCAGGCTAAAACACTTTGTTAGAAAATGTGTAGCAGCAGTGTGAAATTCATTCCAGGGTTTATTATCTGATATCCGTAATATAATTTACTTCATCACGATTAAAATTTGTAATCGCTAATCTGTCAGGCTTCTTCTGGATCTGCTCCAGTGTTATTTTCCTTGGTTACCCAGAAGTAGGCAACCCCCCATTGTAAGAATGTTAGCTAAAAGCAAAGTCAGAGATTGTGGCCACACCCCCAATTCCCTGCAAAGCCACACAGTTGAATTCTGAACTATTGAGGCTGCTAGCACGGCATAAATTTGTACGTCCTCTCGATAAATGATTGATTTTTCTCAGAAAGAGTATGGCAGAAAGTTGATGAGCAGGGATTCAAAGTAAATGGACTGAAATTATTATCCGATACAGCTGGTGCGACAGCAAGTTGATGACACATTCTCCAATTAAACTCCATTGTGCCTGCTGTGGCAATATTACCGTGACATCACGTTGTCTTTAATTCAACAATGAAAAACTGAAATACGACACAAAATAGGAAAATAGGACCTTGGTTGTGTTTAAGAACATACAAATTCTAATAATGCTAGAGTGTTCCTTTAAGCATTTACTTTTTCATAGAATTGAAAGAGTTTTGTGTTATACAAGTACTCCTTCCTTTTTCCAACCTATCCCTTCCTTCCTTGTGCAACATCTGGCCCCTGTTCCCTCAAATAACGTCCTTCCCATGGTGAGCAAAACGAGAAAAGAAAAAAGAGAAAAAATATGTATGTGTAAATAGATAAAAGGGAATTTGACATATCAAAGGGAAGACAGATAAAAAGGATCTGAAGGTGTATCTTCAGGACAACTGCAGTCCATGACACAGAAGTGTTACACCATCCAGATTTTAAACAAAATACTTAATTCTCATTTTCAAAGAATCTACACAGAACAGTTTTGACAGCTTTTCTTGATCTATACACTCACAAATAGTTTCAAATGCTGAACATACCCTCACCCATTCCTACATGCTTCAATAGACTTCAATAGAATTGTGCTGTACTGTAAGTTTGGGCTTACAACGCTTTTCATTGGAACTTGGATATATTGGAACATGGATTTAGCTCCATCCAGCTTGTCCTTGATGGCAACCAGCTTCAACATTTGACCACATTACCATCACATCAGACCATAAAATATTCTTCAAGAAGGTTTTTGCCCAGTTTAAAATGTAATTTACCATCCTGCATCCTGTTGTGCTTCAGTGGCTGTTCTGTGTTCAGCGGATCCAGTTAAAATTCCTCTAATGGAGTCTTCAGATAAGCTTTATGCTTTATGACATACTTCTTCTGCCGAATTTTTATTGCATCTACCTACCGATCCGATTGCTATCAATTACACATAACCATCACAAGCCATAACAATAACCTACACAGACATTTTATTTAACTTACCATTTACACATAGCAACTGGTCCCCAAAAGCCTATTTTGGAATGTTCCACCAAAATGTCTTCCTAGATTTCTATTATGATAATTGTGTGTTTATTTAAACTGTTGGACTCAATTAGACCCCAAACATAAAATCGGATATGAAATCTTCACATAATAGGAGGGTTAGACATTAAAAAAAAAAAAGGTGTTATATCTATTAGTTATGTTTTCCAAACATTTTCTTGGTCATTAAACACTATTGGGAAGGTCAAGCACTCACACACACACGTGCGCTTGCGAGCACAAACAGCAACACGATTGAAATAGGCTGCTGATTTCTCACCAATTACAATGTTCTCAAACTTGTACCAGTAACCAAAGACATGGCTATCAGTTATACAGTAAACAGGAGAGATGACCAACAATGTCCTATCGCCATGGTAAAGCTAACACAGCAAGCAGCATTTTAATTGTGTGTATGTACACACACACTACAGTTCAGCACTAAGCATGTAGCATGAGTGAACTCATTCCTACCACTGGCAAGCTTCTGCACATAAACACAGCCACTAATTGATGCATTCAGGTACAATGACAGCCGAGGAATTGGCAGAGGAGGAACAAACAGCACCAGGACAAATTAATGTGAATGATTAGGTGAAAGGGAATTAGAAAAATACCGCCCAATCTAACAAAAAATACTCCCATTTATAACAAGCTGTCCAAAGTAATTTTACCCAGCACAATAAAAACTGTCATGTCCCGTGCCACCTTGTCCTACTTATTTCATGATTTCCCAGTTTCTCTGTATTTTCTCAGTTACATGTTTTTAGTTTGACCTGTTCATTGCCACGCCGCTGGACCTGGTGTGTTACCTCGTGTTTCATTGCACTCACCTGATCCTCATTGTCTCCTCATTAGTATTGTGTATTTTATACCTTTATACCTGGCTGTTTTCTTTGCCAGATTCACGTTTATCTCCCAGTCCCAGTCCTATTCCTGTTACCTGCCCGCTCCTGTTACCTGCTTACTTCTCTGCTCCTCGCTCCTTCTCCCTGTTCCTGTTACCTGCCCACTCCTGTTACCTGATTGTTTCCCTGCCCGCTCCTCACTCCTTTGCCCTGTTCCTGTTACCTGCCCACTCCTGTTACCTGATTGCTTCCCTGCCTGCTCCTCACTCCTTCGCCCTGTTCCTATTCCTCTGTTCAGCCCATGCTCCTTCGCCATCTCCTTTCCTGCCCTTCCTCTCGGATTGATCTCTCGATAATAATCCTCACCAGTGCTCAACTTTACCTCACCTACTCTCTGTTGCCATGTCTGCCCAGATTCCGATCATCGCCTGCTCCTTGACAACAAACTGCTTATCCCGTGTTGTTTCTGTTTGCTGGCTTTTGAACCTGGACTGTCCAACCTGATTATTAAAGATCTCTTTTTCTGTTCGAAGTCTGCGTGTGGTTCCAGTTATTCCGTGACAAAAAACATAAGTAGCCCAATCTGGCAACACTGATCCTAAAATGCAGTATCCGTCATGGTATCTGAGACCAATCAATTTGCCAATGAAGGCCAGCCAGCTGATGTACAAAACGGAATTTAATTTGCTAAGAACGGCACCGACCTAATGTTACCGAACGTTGGCCAGCCACTTAATGTATAGCCACCAAGGCTCTCAAAGTCAGCTGACCAATATCAAGTCTCCTCTTGCCCTTCCCCATCCTCCTTCTATTGGACCATAGAGTGTATGAGGTCAGTGGACACATGCTTTTTCCCGATACAGCACGGGGAAAAAGGGGCCACACCCAGAAACATCCGGAACAGTTTTTAGAATAACAAATATATGTAGACAAGAGAGCTATTGGGCAGAAGTGGGCACAGACACAGGTTGCCGATCTATCATAGTAATGACTGAGCATGTTGGTATAATAATATTTTCAAGGTGAAAATCCTGTATAGTATGCCTTGAAGGCATTTGGGCTTGAGAATGAAAGATAAGACAAAATTTTGCTTTTATTTCATGGTATTTACATGTATATGTTTTACGGTTTCACAGAAACATCAGAGTCCCCAAATTTCAGCTGTTTAAACAAAAATTTAACAGATGAGCATGAGTACAAAGCAATAAAGTCTAATATTTGGTCGCATAGCCATTGAATGCAATACAATTATATCAGGTTTATGACCAGGGACCTCATTTGTAAAAGTTTGTGGAGGTCCTACAAGAAAAGGTTGCATATGCACAAAGGAAAGTACATACACAAGCCTAGTATCCCGCCCCATTAACTCCTACAATTAACCATAAATGGCTAATGGAACACCTATTGTGAATATGATATGCAAATAAATCAGTTTGTCATTTCAATTAATTGTCAGGGAGGATGGAGACCATCAGACCGCGAAGAGAAACGTCACAGTGTGTAAAATTGAGATTCTAGTTACGGAGGAAGAGGTCAATATTGTTTGGTGGAAATAGTTGTGGCATTAGCAATAAATGGAAATTTCCGGAGCTGTTGCATGTCACAGCAGCCAAACCATTTCGGAAATTAGAAGAAGTGGTCAGACATTAAATTGGATGCAAAGAAGTGTGATAAATTGAGTCACAGCCTGTGATGAGACATTATTCATAATACAATATGATATGATAATACTTTTATTGTCTGATGACACAGAAATGTATCTTGCATCTTAAAGTGGAAAAGTTTTACATAATTGCAAACATGCAAGTCAGACGGGCTGCATCCACACAAATAAACAGATATTAACCTTCTCCCACATGAATATCTTCCTGATTAAAGCCCTCAGCATCACATTGAAATTGCATTGTTGGACTTACCATTCAGAATTCAAATGGATTCTGGGATAAGAGCACTTGGATTGAATATGTCTGTATACTATACTATGTACAGCTTTTTTTTCTCTCTCCAACATTCTGCATTCTTAAATTTGCTCTTTCAGAATAATACTAAAAAGTCTACTTAGGCCTGGGTGGTCCCTCTGACAAGGGATATGATATTTGGAAGGCTGTGAACTTATATGAAGTGAAAGGAATTGAGTGAAATGGGTCTTTCACTTGGGTAGTACATTTATCTGTATTTCACTCATTCCCACTGTCTCCAAAATGTGTGTATGTATGGGTCAGAGCTTCCATACAGGTGTGTTTTTTTGCGTGGGAATTGGTTTGGCGCATATTTCAAGTTCCTTTTAGTGCTGTGCTCATAAATGAGTCGTCCCCCAGGGCTTGACATTAAAAACCTGCCACGCACCAAATGCAGTCGATGCAAATTAAGCTGGCCGGCATTAAGCTCAGGAATGAAAATCAATCAATCAGGAAAATTTCAGAAACCCTGGGCATAACTGGTGAACTCAATTAAGACAAAAGACCCGGTAGACCGAGGAAGACCACTGTAGTTGATGACCGCTGTCGTGGATGACCGGAGAATACTCCCTATGATGAAGAAAACCCCTCTGACAAGTCCCCAACAGATCAAAAACACTCTCCTGGATGCAGGTGTAGATGAGTCAAAGACTAACATACGTAGAAGACTATACCAGCAAAACTACAGAGGGTACACTACAAGATGCAAACCACTGATAAACCTGAATAACAAAAAGATGATTACATTTGGATATTCAACCAAATATTAAAAATGAATACTTTATTCTACATTATGTTCAACTGTCCAATATTTTTTTTTGCTGCCTGAAAATGGGGGGAATATGTACAAAAAGTAATATAATTTCTAAACGGTTCATCTGATATGGATGAGAATACCCTCAAATTAAAGCGGACAGAAATTTAACTTCCTTCTCATTGTATCCTTTCAAACTCAAAGTGCTAGAGTACAGAACCAAAATAACAAAAAATGTGTCACTGACCAATGAATTATGGTGCTCACTGTATATCCAGGAAACATTCAGACTTCTGCAACCCAGGTCGGTCCTCTGCCACTCATTTTGCCACCTGCTGCCAGCCAACATGTGTAATGTCAAATTGCCTGCTGGCAACCCATAATACATGGTGGGTGTTTGGATACTTTATTGGAATTGGGATGGGAATTGAGTCAGATTGTATTATCACTTCAATCAAGCAAGTAATGAAGTTAGTTTTGCATTGCGCAATTCAAATTATCAACACATCTGCATGAGTCCTGGACAGTTCAGCTTCCGATCCGGGCACTTGAGAGCCTACTTTAATCTCGGATTTTTTCATTTGAATCGGTACTGTAGTTCCTGACCTTATTACCTACAGACTTGGCCTATCTACCTGTAAGCTGATAGGAAGGGGACAGTAACGTAAATAGCCATGCATTACAATAGTGGTATTCAGAAGAGCATCTCTGAACACAGAATGAGTCAAACTAAGTGGATAGGCTACAGCAGCAGAATACTTAAGTCTAGAAAATAGGTCTAATAAACACCAAATGTAGTGCTCGCTGAGTGTATGTGGGTTGTAAGTTTCTCTAAACACACACACACACACACACACACACACACACACACACAGTTTTGAATCACTGAAATTTGTTCATCAAGGTCTTGGTTATCAAAAGATGACAAAATATTGTAGCAAATCCAATTGACGTAGTCTTGTCAGTAATATTTTTCAACACCAGGTGACAATTGGAGGGCTAATGCCCTTTCTTCAATTAATATTTATGGTGTAGGAGGACCTGCCAGGTAAGTAAGCTATTCACACCTGGCCTCATCCCTCCACACCTCTAAGACAAAGACTTTTCAAAAGCAAATAAATACTCAGTGAGCCATTTAGAAGACAGAAACAATTAACTGATTTTGGAACATTTATTGAAATCACAACACAAACTACATCGATGGAAGATGACATTCACACACACACACCAACGGGTAGTTTCAAAGTATTGTGTGCCATTTTTCAAAACAGTTCCTGTTTGGCTGTAAGCACAGGGGACATCACATCTCAGCTTCCTAGCAGAGGCAAACAGACTTTCTGCGAAAATGTCCTGGTACTTTGCTGAATTAATTATGCAATTGATCTTAAATAGTGCCCCTGGACTACTGGCAGAAAAGCATGTCTAAAACATCAATGACCCACCTCCATATTTGACTGTAGATATGAGGTGCTTCATCTTGTATGCATTCTTCTTTTCTTGCCAAACCTGGCCATGGTGTGTTTGGCTAAAACATGACATTTTGGTCTAATCTGACCATAGCACTCTCTTCCAGTCATAATTCCAATGATGTTTGGCAAACTCCAGATGCTTGGCTTGGAGGTGATGGTTTTGTTTATGGTGGTCAGTAATAGCTGTCTTCGTGCCACCCTTGTTGCTATGGAGATGCCATTTGATGGTTCTTTCAGCAAATTGGTAACCCCAAGAAACAACCAATGACTGCAATTCTTAATCTGTGATCCTTGGATTCTTTATGACTTCCCTCACTGTCCGTGGGGACAATGTGCACTTGTTCCTCATCCTGGCAACCATTTTATGTTTAACCTTTTATGTATTATTTGTACTCATTACGAGACTTGTCACAATTGATTACCATCCGTCTCTTCCTACTGAATTGACAGTTCTTTACCTTTTCCCATACTGATGCATAACAAAGGGATTTTGCATGCTTGTTACCTCATTTGTGACCTGCTCTATCAAAATCAGTCACATTGACCCCAAAACCTAAGTTTTAGAAACCACTTGAAAATGTAAGCTTAATTTTTTTTTTTTAAACAAAACAAAAAAAACAAAACAGATTTTTCCCTTTTTCTCCCAATTTCGTAGCCAATTGTACCCAGTCTGATCCAAATAGAGTTAGTGTTAGATACGCTGCCCACACCCCGTCCCTCAGTGGCCCAAAGGAGAGCGACACGCCTTCTTCAAGCCGTCTCGTCTCATGCTCGTGACTGTGATTCTGAGGCGCCCCGAGGTGCTTTATTGTGCGGCGATCTACTAACCATGCCAAGTCCCTCCCTCTGAAGCGTGAGCCGGCCAAACTTGGCTTTTGGCAGGACTAGGCTTTCTAACAATACCAAAGTTATCTCTCTACTTCACATATCAAGAGTTTTGTCCCGTTGCATTTTGAGTGCCACCAAACAACATTTTTGGGCAAAACAGCTTTTGTTCAAAAGTTATGTGAGGCTTGGAGACTACTGACACCAGGCTAATTAAACTCTGGGGCTATACCTTGTCATCATATGTAGAAACCCTTTAAAACTATATTTTTATAGTTTTATAGAACATTTACTCTTACCATTAAGACATACAGACCATGAAAGCAAATACATTTCTGAGTAAAATCAGATGAAACCGAATAGCTACATTAACTTGTAGCCACGAATGCAGCTGGTTGTTTTCCAGGTGACAGGTTTATACTGAATTTGAAATTGAGACATTCAAATCATGAAAGCCAAGACATAAAAGTGTGTGACTATGTGTGACATGGTGACAAATAGCTGCGTGAACAGAACACCAGTGCTGGCTTGTGATTTTACCTTAAAACTATATTTTCACACTGAATTTGACATTAAAACATACAGATCAGTAAAAGCAAAGACATTTCTTGAGTAAAATCTGATGTAACTGAATACATTAGCACCAAACAATACTCTAATACAACGACTACTGCTACTTTCACTTTGACATCTTTAGTTCAGCAAGCATTTAGTTTAGCAAGCTTAAAATTTTTTTTTTTTTTTTACTCTGAATTTGGCATTAACACATACATATTATGAAAGCCAATATATTGTTGTATAAAAAGTACTTTTTAAAAAAAATAAACATTGATTTATTTGAAATTTGCCATTTTGATAGAACGGTTCGACTGATTATGATAGAACAGTTATGATAGAATGAAATTATTATACTCTACTGAAACAAGTGATAAAATTACACAATATGGTTCCTTTAGACTGAGACTAACTAAATTAATTAAGTAATTTTACTTTGTTTGATTTTATTTACAATATTTGTAATGGTTGGCAATCATTTTGACACCTATGGTTTAAAAAAATGAGACTTAATAAAAAAAACATGGAAACATGAGAGGCATTGAAATTAAAGTATACAGTTTTCCCATATGTTTGAACAAAACATATAGACTATTATCTGTGTTGTTTATTATATGCAGCCATTTTTCTTCATTTTTATTAAGGGTGCCAATAATTCCAGAGCCCACCGTATGTGTGTGCATGTGTCAGTGTGTATGTGTATGTGTCCACGTGCGTGTGAGTGTGTGTGTGTGTCTGTGTAAGAGTATGTGTGCAAATAATTCATGGTGCGGGATGGCTACTCACCTTGTTCTGAAATTTGTTGGATGAGGACGTCCATCATACAATGATAAGAAGTCGTATTCCTCCTCCACAGCAAAAGACTGAAAGATGATCTGAATTCTGTTCCCCTCCTCAGCTACTATAACCCAGGTACAGTTTGCACCATTTGGGTATCCATGTGGAAAACCAGGACTTTCAATGGTACCGTTCCTCCCTTTTAATGTCCCACCACACGTATATACAAAACCTGAAAGAGAGAAGCCAAAGAGCCTATAAGCTACAAATTGCAAAGACATATCGATATCCTGGAGGGCAGAGATATACCCAGCCTGGGGAGTAATGCATAAACAACAGCAGAATTTCACACATCTGTGTGTGTATGTGTGTGTGTGTGTGTGTGTGTGTGTGTGTGTGTGTGCAGACATACACACTGGACAATCTCACATATCCAGTCCTGTTAAGACTGAAGGTCTGTTGAACAAATCACAATTCAGAATATGAAGGAACAACTAGAAAATGTTGCTAACAGCCAAGCTAGCCATATGAAAATGTGTGGGGGCAAGTTGAATCAGTCTTTGATAGATATGTTAACCTATGACATATTATTCTCTGGCAATAGAAACAACCTACTGTCTTCAACAGTAAGCTACCTAAAGTCAAAGGAACCTTTTTACAGGCATTTAGAACATTTTTAAAGTATCATTTTAAATGTGAGATACTGTGCAATTCAAAGGCTCACTCAGTAATTCTGGTGGCTAATACAATGCTAATGATTTACATTGAGCAAAAGGTCTCAGCTATGGTTTTATAGTATATAATTATTCTCCTAATAATAACAGTAAAGCTCCGTGTAAAAATCACTTTAAAAAAAACAACTAATATTTCAAATAAATGTCATTAGTCCCGTGTTCATCTTTGAACCCGTTACACTTTGCTTTTAATAACGTACGTGTGGAGTCCATGCTGAGCTGATTACCATGGAAATTATCATATACACTCAGTGAGCACTTTATTAGGACTACAGGAGCTACAGTGTCTAGGCATTCCTTATGCAGTGGAAACATAATTCAATTGAGAAGTCCCACAAGGTCAAATGAGAGCAGAGCTCTCTCAAAGACAGGATGTAGATTGAGAATCGAGATCTACATAAGTAGCCTTCTACTGCAGAGTGAGTGTGAAATGGATATCCTTCTTTAAAAGCAAGAAAAAACAATACATTTATGAAAAATAATTTGTTAATCAGTCTTTCAACCTGAACCACCTTCCTCACTGTTCAGTCTTAAATGAGACAAGAATAAATGCACAATTTTCTCTCTTCTCATGAATCCATATACACTCAGTGAGCACTTTATTAGGTATTACTTATGTTTTTACTTATTGGTCTTCTGCTGCTGTAACCTATCCAGTTAAGAGGTTTGATGTGTTGTGTATTCAGAGATGCTCTTCTGCATACCACTGTTGTAATGTGTAGTTATTTACTTTACTGCCACCTTCCTGTCAGCTTTGACCAGTCTGGCCCTTCTCCACTGACCTCTCTCATTAACAAGGCATCTGTGCCTGCAGAACTGCTGCTCGCTGGATGCTTTCTCTGCAAACTTTAGAGACTGTTGTGTGTGAAAATCCCAGGAGATCAGCAGTTTGAGATATTCAAACCACCCCGTCTGGCACCAACAATCATTCCACGGTCACAACACATTTCTTCCACATTCTGACATTTGTTCTGAAAAACAGTTGAACCTCTTGACCATGTTTGCATGCATTTATTTGCAGCCATATGATTGGCTGATTAAATAATTGCATTAACAAGCTGGTGTACAGGTCTATCTAATAAAGTGCTCAATCAGGTAAGACATCGAAAAGAATAGTTAGCTAGTGCTTCTCCAAATAAACAATGCCTAACTACCTCAGATGTTCCTGACATTGCTACAGTAACCTTACGCAAACTGCAGCAGTAACAAAGGCTCAGTATCATAGTGGGCTAAGCAAAGTTGTTGCTCAGGTTACTCAGGTTATCAGGTTACATCAGTGTAAGATTTTAAAAACTATGACTACCATGATCCACTGAGGTATTTACCGCAATCCACATAATATTTGTCAAAAAGCAACTGAACGTTCTGTGGAAATTACTGAATGGGCCTTTAATGCATTATTCGATTGCTTTTCTGGCAGTGGATATAATCAATATGGAACCATTTTGAAATAAATTGATTGAATGTTTCTTTCACAACAGCAGTCATTTCTGAAAGGTAATGTGATTATTGGCTAATAAAGGTCATTTTGTTTCACATTCTTCATGGAAGAAACACATTTCACATTTTCCCAGTGATCATCACCGGGCTTAGGAAAAGGCCCTGAAAACAATGGATGGGCCACAGCTCCTGTGATGACAAATGGCCATATATTTACATCCATTATCATACATGGTTACACTTATGACCCCTTTTACACCTGGCATTAACATGTATCTCAGGTAATCGGACTGTAATCAGATTGTGCTTGACCATATGAAAATATAGGTATGAATGCACCCACCCAGGATGGAGGTGGTCAGGGACGCATTAGGAACACATTGAACAGAGATGTAAATGCAAATGTGTTTTCAATCCACGTGAAACAACTATGTCATGAGAAATATGTTTGTGTGGCTTTGTCAATGACCACCATTTTATTGCAAAAACACAGTAACGTTAGCCTACAACAAGTCAGTTGCAATATCTTTCACGGGACTCGTACACTCGGGAGAGCACACCTCATGGGTTTACATGTTGTTTACAGCATGTGCTGAACCGAAGGTCCAGTACTGCACGAAAGAGTCTTGACAGAGAAGGTGGTGATGCTTTTTAGATTACATTACATTATTACATTATTGGCATGTTCAAGGGCCCAACGGCTGTGTAGATCTTATTGTGGCTACACCAGGATTAGAACCACAAACCTTGCGTGTCCCAGTCATTTACCTGAACCGCTACGCTACGGGCCGCCCTTTTAGATTAGACGTGTTACTGCTTCTGGTGTTTCACAGAAGCCACGTCTCTCCCTTGATTGCGTGAGGAGCAACGACATACAGGTGACAGTCTAATATTTTCATTACAGTGTTGCAAGAAAATGTGAACAAATGTATTAAACCAATGTCATGTTTCTTGGACATTTCTTAAAACCCATGGCTTTCTTTCTCCCGCAATGTGTGTAAAGTATTTTTAGTGACTGTTCAAATAGGTCCAGTACATAAAAAAACAGTGCAGTCCATACGCATATTGGGTCATCTGTATAGGAACTACAATCCTTTTATACATAGTCCCTCCAATTTTAGGGGGATTATTAACATAAATGAATACAAACTGAAATAGTGATCACATTCAATATTTTCTTGCAAATCCTTTCAATGACTGCCTGAAGTCTATGAGCCATAGACATCACTGTAGTGTACAGTATGTCTGTATGGGCAGGCAACATACAATCAATATGTATTTAGTGCATTTCTTCATCTGTAGAGCCAGCCTGCACAAAGCAAATAGAGACAGGACAACTGATATCAATAATAAGATAACGTATTAATAAACTGCATCAGTGATGGGCTACTAATCAAGTATTCATATCTAGACATACAACACGCAAAATTAGCTAAACTAATTAAATGACAATCAAGCAGTATGGTTATAGATGGGCAAGGTTTCATTCATGGCGACAGCCTGTAGCCTAGTGGCTAAGGTGCACGACTGGGAACCAGAAGGTTGGTGGTTCAACGCCCGGTGTAGCCATGATCTGTACAGCTGTTGGGCCCTTGAGCAAGGCCCTAAAACCACACCTTGCTCCAGGGGACATTGTCGCCTGCTTAGTCTAATCATCTGTAGGTCCCTTTGGATAAAAGCATCAGCTAAATAACATGTAATGTAAGTTACAGACGTAAATGATTAGCCAGCACAGTAGATGTACACCTGAGTTTTATAGGCGCATGCACCATGGGTTAGTAACCCACCCGATCGGAGAGACTAATCACTTTCAATATTTTAAGCCTCAGCCCAAGCACAACAACACAAAACCAAATCAAACGGGGTATCCCCAGAGTTGCAGTATTAAACAGATGCCAACATAAGGTTGGTCTACTTAGAGGTTTATGTGGAGAGGCCAGTTCAGTAGCCTTCAATGGTCAGCTCGTCGGCCTACAAATCCCTAGGAGTAATCCAGGGAAAGGGGGTGGCATGCCAAACACACTGAAAACCAGAGGCGGGGAGTAAAGCATTTCATTTACTTCAGAAGGTCTTTTACTTCTAAGAGTTATTTTATGCTATACTGATACTTTTTACTCTTACTTGAGTATATTTGTGATGGAAACAATTAACTTTGACTCAGTTACATTTATCTACATTTCTTGCACTACATTTTTAAACTAATTTTTATGCAACGGCAGTTCTGTTTGATTTGTTCTCACAGAATTAAAAACAGCGGGGAAGTTCCACTATGCCTCTCAAATCGAGACGCACAATAAGCAATCTCCAAAGCTTTCTGAAAATCATTCCTGCTCTCATCATGTCTCCATTTGAATTTTGATAATTAATTCCAAAGAACGAGTGGATGTCGAATATTGACGAATATCCCAGTATTTCTTATCCAGCCATTATACTACTTGATTTTTACTCCAAGCCTCTTATACTCCAGAGGAATAAGCCCCCAAGCTTTAAGCCAATTTCTGGAAGGATGAGTGAAGGAAATAAAGGAAAATGTCAGGGACAACATTGCTGTAGTTGCTATGGTAAGCAGTTATGCATTTCTTCATTCTGCCATGAATTATGTCCTGCTGTCACTGGTCCATTTTTATGGACTCCCGTGGTGACCACATGTTGATTGGCCACACAGGTGTTGTGGTTGTTGTTTGGTTTGGTGACAGCGCTGGCACCACCGTGGCGCTGTCGGGATCCACAGATCAGGTTGGTTCTGCTGGCTGTAAAAGCATGACTGTGAGGTGTCTCTGGACCTGCACCATTTGTGTACATCCTGCACTCCCTAAGTGTATGCTACAATGGCTCTTCCCTGGTGATAATCTGCCAGGCTTGTACTGCAGCCCTCTTCATCTCCTGCTTGTTTCGGGGGCAAATTCGTATATCATGGATACTCCAAAACGTGAGTTGAATGCTCCTATCTCCAGGGAGCAGGGCCTTTCATCGGTACTGCCAAATGCAGGGACCTGATGGACTGAATTGTGAATTTAATAAAGTTTCATAGGAGATGACAAGCCACTTCTAGATGACAAGCATCTAGAAGCCTTCCCCAGTCACAGAGGAAAGGGGACATTACCTGAACCCCTTTAGACTCAAAGGGCTGGGGCAGTGTGGGCTTTTTTCCATTAATTCCCTTTTTCATGGTGCAATTTTAAATCACTATGGCAACCAGTATAACCTATTTTAAGATGTCATTGCTTTAGTGACAACAGTTCCTTAACATGCGGGGGCAAAACAAGTGTAGGGGGATCTCGCCTTCTCTGCATTTTGTTAATCTATATACGACGCAAAATATAAGGGAATGTCAGTGTCCTTTTCACGCCAGGGTCCAGTGAACCAAATGCATAGCAATGCTATTTTAAAAGCGTGCGAACTGAGTGCGAACTGAGAGAAACATCAATAGAATATCCACGGTTTACTCTGAGGAGCTGTCATTGCTGTCCGATTCGCTGTTACATACTTCTACAAAAGTACTTATACATAGGAATGCTATTATCTACATTTTGTATAGGCTATATGGAACACGATAAGCCCATGTATGAGGTTCTCTGACCAGTATCGGTAACTCAGTTGCACAGTAAAAGCGTGATCCCATCCGTGAGAAAAAAACATACAGGTTAACTTCAGCACAGTCAAGAATTGGCTCGTGTTATAGTATTGAAGCAATGACTGAGAAGCATTTTAGCTAATGACATTACATTTCCAAGGATGTATAGTTTGTTTGGATTGCATAAAACACAGCATTTTTTGCCTGTTACGAAATCATAGCATTCTCAATACACACTGAGATTGTTACACAAAAACAGTTCTTGAGATTTTATGGTCAAAAAGGTTGATGTTTTACAACAAGAAATTATTTGCGATGCCTGCGTCCAAATAGAGGACTTCCAAGGAATCTCTTGTCTCTAGCCCCTCGAGTGAATATTTCTGAGGAAGACCATGAAAATAACTTTGGTTCCAATATAGAGGGAATTTTCATTGACATGACCCCATTTTTTCTCAGTATATTCTGCATATTTTATTATTATTCCGTATGCTTATAAATAAGGAGCAAGCCTGCTTTTGAATAATAAATAGCATGTAAAATTGTGGACTTGTATTTGACTTGCTAATCGGGGTTGGGTATTTGAGAAAAATTTCAGTCAATGGACCTCAGTCAATATATTAGTATACAAGATGTTATTATTGTGATTACTATACTCATTGTTGACAATATTCTCGACCTGATTCTGTCTGAGGACATCACAAGGAGAGGGAGAGGGTAGGGGGAAGTGCAAACTCTCCACTTTTCAGGATAAAAAGTATAGTATACATAAGCAAAATATATAATATGATTTAGTTTCCATGTGTCTCCAAATGTCCTTTTTGGAAAACTGCCTAGACATAGCAGGGAAAAAACCTTTCAGAATGCTCATTTTTGGTGATATTGTCATCACATTAGAAATAGGATTAGCCCAGTGTTTTGGCTGTAGCTCCATTGTGTTTCTTTATAATACGTCAGACACTTTTTTTATGTTGAGAAAATAGGAAGTAGCCAATGACGGAGCACAAGATGAAAAAAATATATATCTTAAACATCGGGCACTTATGTTGTATGTTGTTTTTTTACTGGCAAATCAATCATAGCCTGAGCAGCCAAATGGCAGGTATTGGTAATGGCAGGTATTTGCAGAAATATTTTATTCATAATAAGACATTAAATGAATTAGGCTACTTCAGGGGTGCACAACTCTGGTCCTCAAGGGCAAGTCTGCATACTGCTTTCCGTTCCAACCAATTGCCTTGTTTTTTAAATTTGCTGGCAGCTCTATAAATTACCCTGGTTCAAACCTGTACTTAAGCACAGTAAAATCATTAGGATACACAGGCAGTCTGCAGCTGTAGCCGGTACTCATACCCATGTCAGATATGATATGATTCTGACTAAGACCAGAAGTTGGCACAAAATCCTGAAACGGATCAGCCCTCGTTGTGCCCCCCAGGGCTACTTCCTTTCTGACAATGTCAGTGCAATGAAACATTAAGTGATATAATTTCTTATGACTTCCCATGCACTGGGAATAGGAAAAGTAAGATGAGTCAGTGTTTCGGCGCGGTCGCATTCTTGAGAACGCAAGTAAATCAAAGTTTTATTATGAATGAAATCGTAAATTAATTACCGTGTACACCGTTACCATGTGGACAAATGGTTAACCTCACAAGACAGCTGGAAACACAATGGAAATATGTAGTTGCTAGTGATTACGTGAAAACATCTCACAAATGATATCATTTTTACCTGCACTGTACGTTGCATTTATGTATGAAACAAGTGGACAAATAAAGTTTATTACTATATTTTTAGCATTGCCAAGTGCATGTAAATGTGCCGGTACGAGAGCACAATACAGTATCTGCAGGGTTTGTTTCCCAATGTTTCCCTAACTTCTGTAGGTAAAAGGTGAAAGATTCCCTCATGACTAAATTGTAGGCACTCATAAGGATAACATGTCTTGTCGTCTGTAAAAACACATCTTCTAAATGTTCTTCTTACAACGATGTCTAGTTCATTCACAAGAACCTCGCGAACAAAAAGTGAGCTCATTTTCTGCTGAGTGCGATTCCACTATGTGGTTTATATCCTCCTAACTTAAGCATAAACCTGCACAGCCTCAGGTTTAAGGTTAAGACACTGTTCTCCCAGCAACAAGCCCGTCTCAATCGGCCTTGGAAGTGAGAACAAAACCGTTGCCCATATATGGATTTCCGGATCAAAGCACAATTTATCTATGGGAAAAATGAATGGGCTTTTCACATAACAGTCTCCTATCACAGTCTGTGATTTAAGATGGCGTTTAATATTTGGACGTTTTTATCCGGACTCATTTCTCTCTTCGCGCTTTCCAACCAAAATAATGATTTTGTTAGCCAAAAGCTAACAGCACATGTTTTATGCGTCACAGCTAGCGGTGAGAAGGGTTCCCAGGCTAGTCAATGCTACTGTTAGCCAGCAAAGAATTTTAAAACAACTCGAATAACTTAAAGAAATTACCAATGAGAACACCAACTATGACAAGGATAAAGACACTTACAGCGATATATACAACCGTATTAAGGTAAAAAACTTAATTTATTACATGAACGAGTGATAGCCATCGGCAATGTGGTAATTGCAAATACAGCCAGATACAGCACTGTGCGTAAAATGTTGTTATTGAGCGATGAGTTGCTAACAACTTCTTGTTAAAACTTAAATTTACACACATTTTTTTGGACTATGAAAATTTTATGATACCCCCTACAGATGATCCCTGTGTTTCCGTTGGGCAAAGAGCATATGTTACTTAATTGGTTGGTTGAGTGACTTCATTTGGAATAAAATAACCTAGACAGAAAATGTCAAAGATGCTGCTGGTCTAGCACAAAATGGGGTTTAGATGTCCTCTGCATCAGATGGTATCAGTTGGTCGTCTCAACTGAGATTTATAGCAGAATGGCCTACTTCTTATTGTTTGGACCTGGACATGTCCCGTAAGGATCTGAAATCAGGAAACTCTTATTTGTACTCTGTGATGTTCAGTAAACATTAACTCCCCCAGCTGTGTCTACTGTTGCATACAATTGAGAAGACATTCACATATTATAAGCAAGTGCTATCATAGCCTGCTGCTACAACAGTGAATGTGTTTTCTTGTGCTGTGATTGTTTCTGGCCCAAATATTTTTTTTCATACCAGTTTTATTTTTGGTATGTAATTTCATGCTTGTGTTAAAAAAGGGGTTATATAAAATGGGTTAACATGAGATGAAAAAGGGGAAAAAGTCAAATTCTGAAGTATGTATTTGACCGGGCATAAATGGCAAACCCCAAATTGAACGTGAAGTAAAGACAGTAGGGAGCTGGAAGAGGGAAGATGTTCATCCTACAGCCTATTTTCCACGGCAGGGGCAGTGGGGATTAATTAAATGGGAATCTGTTTCACGCCAGCTCCCCTTCGCTGTCATGATCGATATTTAGTCCTCTCTTACTTGCTAATAATCCTTTGGAGCCCCACTGGGTGCCACTCACTCTAATCTTCAGCTGTTCTTTTAATTGTCTCTGCAATGATGAGGGAACCCTTTGTCACACTCAAGTGCCTCCCGGTTCTCCCCCCAGCCACCGGATCTTTCCTAAAATCAGGAATAAAAATGTCACCTCCTTGGCAGCATCCATCTTTGTCCCAGGCATAATGAGCAAGGTTTGCCATATTGATCAGACAAAAGACTTCTCTGCAGCTCCCTGCAGATGCGGTAAGGCCAACCGGTCCGAACCTGGGTTTTAATCATTTAATCATTGAAGACCGCATCCGTCACACCTCCCTCATTACGTGCACCAGCAGAGCACATGAGCATTTTATAAAAAATAATAGAAATAATGTTTCTTTTATAGAGCACCTTTCTAGCAATGAGCTGAACAAAGCAAACTGTAAAATGTCAGAAGGTAAAGTACGATAAAAGCAAAGCATAAGAATAGATATTCAGGTAAGAGTACAAAAATACTAGTACATATTAAAAGTACAAGTATATATAAAACAATGAATAAATACAAATAAATCATAGATGAAATGCCAGCCTGTACAACAAGGTTTTAAAGACAAGCAGAAATCTATTTCACCTCAAGGAAGTCAATTATCCATCATACAATAACGTCTTGTATATGCCATAAAACTAACAAAATTGTAATATGTGTGTATTGTCATCACAAAGTGTTCTTCCATCCACTTCCTGGAAAATTATTTGAATTTAGATTTTCCATCCTCGTGTACCAGTGGGCGGTTAAGTCGATGAAATGTCTGTCAACTTTCCTTTCTTCTCCAATCAATATTCTTTTCATGCAGCAGTGCTCATCCTCATCTGATATCCCCAGCCTTATTTCATGTCAGTCAAATACTCCCCGCCCTTAGATTTCTCCCCCAAAATATCAGTTTCACTTCCATATGCATCATATCACGGACGCTAGTGCTGCTTTAACTTCCATTTCAGCTTGTATTCAAGATTTAAAATACGAGGGGAGACTGTACCAGGGGCAAGGACAGCCAAGGCATGATCTCCCCTAGTTTTCAACCTGAATGCTGGAACTGCCAGAAGCCTGGTCTGAAGACCGGAGCAGCCTTCCAGTGGTATATGGGACCAACAACTCAATTTTCAGGTCTATACCTGAAAATAATGTGTTGCAATAATCAAATGCATGATGAGACAAAGGCAAGTGTTATTCTCTCAGCATCCTCAGTTGACAAAACCAATCTTATTATATATTATGAAGTACACAAGTGTGTGCACATAAATATAAAAAAAATATAGGCACATGTGCACACATTCAAATTTCTGGTTTTACACATTGAGATATTAGATGTGTTACGAACGGTCATTTTAGTTGTGAACAGGAAAATGAGACACGCAGCAAAAGGATGACAGGATAACAATTATTTTGTAACTATACTTACAGAATAGAGTGGGTGTGAGAGATCAGTATGAAAGTTTTGGATGCGGTCGCTGTTGCAATGTTGACGGTGCAAAAACCATATTGAATATCCTGTCCCATAACAGGTATAAGATTTGCTGCCCAAAGCACCAACACTGGAGCTTCTTTATCAAGGAATTAAACAAGATCCAGGTGCTGCTTGGAAGGAACACGCCCACCAATCACGAACCTGCTGGAAGACCAGGGCTAAGGATAGGTGGAGCTGGGGGGCATGACATATGCTCCAACTTCAAAGCAATCACAATGAATAAGAACAGCTTTGCCACTTTTGCAAGTTATTCTGCGTGAGGCACAGCTTCAAATAAGTGACTGCAATGCATTATAATTTGTGCAAAGCAATGAATGTTCTCTACAAAATGGCAGCAGTTAAACATACTCAAATATAACCAACAATTTTCAACTGCTACTTTCTACTGGGAGTGTCTACTGCTTAAAAATAAGTGACCCAAACTGAATGAATGCACAACGGAGTACATCAGTCAATGTGTTGTATCCCTAGGTTCGTCCCACCAGAGTCTCCGTAAATCACAGTGTGTCGGTGCTCATGGCATGTGGTGATGTGCAAGGCCTGTGTGGGGCTGTAAATTTCATCCAGAGAGGCTCCATCAAGAGTTCTGGATCTGTGCCCAGACCGGGTTCGGAACTGACCTATGCGGCGTAAATGTCTCCCCTTTGAGCCAATCAGCCGACCAGCCAGTGAAGGAAGCTTTAGCCACTGATATCTGCACCAGGCACAAGCAATCTATTATCATGGTGGCCAGCTGCTGGTTTTCCACTGGTGCGATACCGATTCCAATACCAATTTTGCTTTTTGCTGGCATGCAATTGGCCAAAAAGTGCAGGAGAAGGAAGGTTGGCACTGTGAGCGAATGTGGCATTGATGTTTGCCCCACTCAGCTAGTATGCATGCTCTTACAAAGGGGGGAGTATTGATGTCACATCTCCATGCCGCAACACTGTTTGCTGCAGGGTTGGCTCTGGTGATCTTGTATAATGGCCTTAGGAAAAAATAGATAATTTTTTTCTCCCTTGGGGAAACAGGCTTGCTGCATCATCACTCAGGGGTAAGATACATTAAAGGTGACTTCATAATTGACTATTGAAATGAGTTTGTAAGTTATGGTCATAAAACATTGCCATCCACTTTAGATGTTCTTAACCAACTGTTATGCAATTGCATATTTTATGCAACTGTTATGCAATTGCACTGAAAAACTAAATGCAGCTATATTTGCATTTCCAAAATGTGTAGAACAGAAGATATTGTTTTATTTTTTTATTTTTATGTAACCTAAAATATATGAACAAGAGAGCTGGAGTGGACTGGGTGTGTTTCGACAGTAATACAGTACAAAATACAGTCTGTAAAGTACAGTGGTATAATCTCTGGTCATTTGGCTCTGTACTCCGCACACTGGATTTGAAAATAAATTATGAATATGTGGTACCTTCAAAAACCTGACAGTGCATACACAAACAGTGACTCTCTTTAAGAACCTGACGCACATCTGATGACATCATCTGTGTGCGCAGCATTCTTAAGCCTCATCACCCAGCCCAGGTGTGAAGATTCTCCCTACCCGGTTAATTAAAGTAAGCGAGAGTCATGGTTCAACACTTATTCAACCTTGTTCCCTACTGGCAAGTACAAGGACGTGTCTCAGAAGTTTGCACACCCTGTGCAGTGCCCAGAACCCTGTGTAACTCGCCTAAGACTCACAGCTCACTGGTGGTGACTGACTGTCTGATTGTACTTCACCCAACGTGGAAACAAGCATACACACTGTGCTATGGCTCGCTGACAAGAAGTTCCAGTCAAAGGAACCAACCCAGCAGAAAAGGAACAACCACCGGAAAACACAGCATCACCACAACACTTCTTCACACACCACCGCAGACGTGGTTAAGTGAACTGAAAAACCTGTTTGTAGCTAGCTGCTCTCAGCAATCCAATTAAAACGGTTGATGCCTATGATTCTTGTTCATTCCCTCTGGTTCTTAAGAGTTATATAAGTAGTCTTGTATAGTTTCACAGTTGAAAGTTTTGCAAGTTGCATGCTTTCTTAAAAAGTTACCAGGTTACTTTAGCGATTAGCAGCTATAGCAGATTTGCTGCTAGTCAGTGGAGTTGACTTGTTTGGTGTAAAATCATTTTACAGAAGGCTAACACGATTACTTTTATTTAGCTCGCTAGGTAAATCTTTCAGAATGGATAGGTGGCTCATTAAAAAACAGGCATCCTCAACCCCAGTGCATGATGCCTCCACTGTGGAGCCCAGCACACCTACCAAGTGAGCAAGGCGTTACTGCCTCGATGTCGGGGGCAGTAAAATTCCATCTGTTTAAAAACCCAAACCCAAACAAAATCCAGACACGCCATCTTCCAGCCCTGCCGTGTCCACTCCTGACTTAATATGGATAGCCCATCCCAAATGCCTATTTTGACAAACTGTGAGAAGCTTTAGTGCAGGTTGGTACCAGTTTCGACCATGGCTAGACTATTTGGTCCCGCATGATGCCTGCTTTTCCTTTGCCTGTCGCAAATTTGGCGTTTCCAATTCTGAACGAGAGGACATACTCACGAACATGGATACACTAATTGAAAGTATCGTGCAGCTACTGGGTCAAACCCAGATAGAAAAGAGCAGGTACAATTTTAAAAGCATTAGCAAAGTGATTCCGTTTCTCAGTGTAAATGAGCTAGCTCTCTCTGGGCACCATCAGGGGGATGGGGGTGAGGGAGGTCTTTTAATTAGGCTGTTTGATTCCACCATACTTTACCCTAGCTAGCTATAAATTGTGTTCTAGGAGTTCTCCATTCTTTTACACAAAAAAATAAGTATTGGAACGCTGGTGGTAGTTACAGTGGAAAAAAATAAAGATATATGCAAATTTGCTGCTGCCTGGCAGATCTCCTGAGGCAGAAACGCCAAATGAATCGAGAAATCACTGTAATAAACACGAGTCAGAATTCAAGAATCACTACGAGAATTCAAGACTATTAAAGGAACTGCTTAAACATTGTAGCATTGGCAGTATTAAAACATTTTTTTTTATCA